>NC_041398.2:68817917-68902917 GCF_900747795.2 Erpetoichthys calabaricus
GCTCCAGGCTCGCAAAAGAGAGACGCACGCACACACACACAGAGCGATTGAGGGACGCATAAGTTAGAGAAGGCTTGTTTTTGTTTTCAGTTCTGTTTCCAGTGATCGGTTCGTAGCCTGCATTGTTGCAATGTTACTTTTCTTGGTGGTTTATTAAATTACGGATTTTTCAAATGTTCCTTTTTTCCCCTGTGCTTAAAACTCATTAAAAAAAGTGTTTTTAGCGAGAGCGGTTCCTAGCACTATAGCGCGAACTATTGCAGTGTTAGTTTTCTCTGTTGTTAAAGGTTTTCTCAGTGTTATTCAATGTTTTTACATTTAGTTTACCATTACGCTGTGCATTCTATGGTATAATTAACTATATTTGTGCTTAAAAACTAAAAAAATGTATATATTTACATACAGTTTCTACGGTCTGGAACGGATTAATTGTATTTACATACAATCCTATGGGAGAAATTGCTTCGGTTCACGACCAACTCGGTTTACGACCAGAGTTTTGGAACGAATTATGGTCGTGAACCGAGGTTCCACTGTACTTCACCGCTGCGAAGCGCGGGAATTTGGCTATATGCAGTGAGTGTGTACGCCTGATGAGCCCAGAATTAGGGCGAAACACGTGTCGCGCACTCTTTGCATTATTTGACAGTAAACTATTTTCAACCATTCTATGATCTGCTTCTCACAACTGAAGGCACCGTGGCGGATGTTAGCTGACTTGCTGGCCAACCATAAGCGTTATCTGGTAGATAACCACCCATACAATCAGATTGTGATTCAGACTACGAATGCCGTGAATATATACATATATATATATATATATATATATATATATATATATATATATATATATATATATTTATCTGAATGTATGTATGTATGTATATATGTATGTCTATTATATATATATATATATATATATATATATATATATATATATATATATATATATATATATATATATATTTATCTGAGTGTATGTATGTATGTATATATGTATGTCTATATTTATATATATATATATATATATATATATATATATATATATATATATATATATATATGTATATATATATATATATATATATATGTATATATATATATGTATATATATATATATGTATATATATGTAGATATGTATATATTTATGTGTATATATATATGTACATATGTATATATATATATATATATATGTAGATATGTAAATTTGTATATGTATATATATGTATATGTGGATGTGTATATGTATGTATATATATGTATATCTGCAGTGGGTTGGCACCCTGCCCGGGATTGGTTCCTGCCTTGTGCCCTGTGTTGGCTGGGATTGGCTCCAGCAGACCCCCGTGACCCTGTGTTCGGATTCAGCGGGTTGGATAATGGATGGATGGATATATGTATATGTAGATATGTGTATATATATGTATATATGTATATGTATATATATATATGTTTACATAACCTCTTTAACACACTACTTCTCCAGTGCGAAGCGCGGGTATTTTGCTAGTATAATATATATATTTATATATAATATATAATATATACACATTTATATATATATATATATATATATATATATATACAGTAATCCCTCGCTATATCGCGCTTCGCCTTTCGCGGCTTCACTCCATAGCGGATTTTATATGTAAGCATATTTAAATATATATCGCGGATTTTTTGCTGGTTCGCGGATTTCTGCGGACAATGGGTCTTTTAAATTCTGGTACATGCTTCCTCAGTTGGTTTGCCCAGATGATTTCATACAAGGGACGCTATTGGCAGATGGCTGAGAAGCTACCCAACTTACTTTTCTCTCTCTCTCTCTCTTGCGCTGACTTTCTCTGATCCTGACGTAGGGGGATTGAGCAGGGGGGCTGTTCGCACACCTAGACTATACGGACGCCCGTCTAAAAATGCTGAAAGATTATCTTCACGTTGCTACCTTCTGTGCAGCTGCTTCCTGAAGCCACATGCTGCATGGTGCTTCGCATACTTAAAATCTCGAAGGGCACGTATTGATTTTTGCTTGTTTGTTTGTCTCTGTCTCTCTCTCTCTCTCTGCTCCTGACGGAGGGGGTGTGAGCTGCCGCCTTCAACAGCTTTGTTCAGCGGTGCTTCGCATACTTAAAAGCCAAACAGCCCTATTGATTTGTTTGCTTTTCTCTATCTCTCTGACATTATCTGCTCCTGACGCGCACTCCTTTGAAGAGGAAGATATGTTTGCATTCTTTTAATTGTGAGATACGACTGTCATCTCTGTCTTGTCATGGAGCACAGTTTAAACTTTTGAAAAAGAGACAAATGTTTGTTTGCAGTGTTTGAATAACGTTCCTGTCTCTCCACAACCTCCTGTGTTTTTGCGCAAATCTGTGACCCAAGCATGACAATATAAAAATAACCATATAAACATATGGTTTCTACTTCGCGGATTTTCTTATTTCGCGGGTGGCTCTGGAACGCAACCCCCGAGATGGAGGAGGGATTACTGTATATATATATATATATATATATATATATATATATATATATATATATATACAGTGATCCCTCGCTATATCGCGCTTCGCCTTTCGCGGCTTCACTCCATCGCGGATTTTATATGTAAGCATATTTAAATATATATCGCGGATTTTTCGCTGCTTCGCGGGTTTCTGCGGACAATGGGTCTTTTAATTTCTGGCACATGCTTCCTCAGTTGGTTTGCCCAGTTGATTTCATACAAGGGACGCTATTGGCAGATGGCTGAGAAGCTACCCAACTTACTTTCTCTCTCTCTCTCTCTCTCTCTTGCGCTGACGTAGGGGGGTGTGAGCAGGGGGACTGTGTGCAGCTGCTTCCTGAAGGACATGCTGCACAGTGCTTCGCATACTTTAAAGCTCAAAGGGCACGTATTGATTTTTGACTTTGTTTTTCTGTGGCTCTCTCTCTGTCTCTTCCTGCTCCTGACAGAGGGGGTGTGAGCTGCCGCCTTCAACAGCTTTGTACCGGCGGTGCTTCGCATACTTAAAAGCCCTATTGATTTTTTTTTTGACTGCTTGCTTTGCACTCCTTTGAAAAGGAAGATATGTTTGCATTCTTTTAATTGTGAGACAGAACTGTCATCTCTGTCTTGTCATGGAGCACAGTTTAAACTTTTGAAAAAGAGACAAATGTTTGTTTGCAGTGTTTGAATAACGTTCCTGTCTCTCTACAACCTCCTGTGTTTCTGCGCAAATCTGTGACCCAAGCATGACATTCTAAAAATAACCATATAAACATATGGTTTCTACTTCGCGGATTTTCCTATTTCGCGGGTGGCTCTGGAACGCAACCTCCGCGATGGAGGAGGGTTTACTGTATATATATATATATATATATATATATATATATATATATATATATATATATATATATATACACACACACATATATATACATACACACTCATTATATATATATATATATGTGTGTATGTATGTGTATATATATATATATATATATATATATATATATATACAGTGATCCCTCGCTATATCGCGCTTCGCATTTCGCGGCTTCACTCTATCGCGGATTTTATATGTAAGCATATTTAAATATATATCGCGGATTTGTTGCTGGTTCGCGGATTTCTGAGGACAATGGGTCTTTTAATTTCTGGTACATGCTTCCTCAGTTGGTTTGCCCAGTTGATTTCATACAAGGGACGCTATTGGCAGATGGCTGAGAAGCTACCCAACTTACTTTCTCTCTCTCTCTCTTGCGCTGACTTTCTCTGATCCTGACGTAGTGGGTGTGAGCAGGGGGGCTGTTCGCACACTTAGACGATACGGACGCTCGTCTAAAAATGCTGAAAGATTATCTTCACATTGCTATCTTCTGTGTGCAGCTGCTTCGTGAAGCGACATGCTGCACGGTGCTTCGCATACTTAAAAGCTCAAAGGGCACTTATTGATTTTTGACTTTGTTTTTCTCTGTCTCTCTCTCTCTCTCTCTCTCTCCCTGCTCCTGACGGAGGGGGTGTGAGCTGCCGCCTTCAACAGCTTTGTACCGGCGGTGCTTCGCATACTTAAAAGCCAAACAGCCCTATTGATTTGTTTGCTTTCCTCTCTGTTTCCTTTGAAGAGGAAGATATGTTTGCATTCTTTTAATTGTGAGACAGAACTGTCATCTCTGTCTTGTCATGGAGCACAGTTTAAACTTTTGAAAAAGAGACAAATGTTTGTTTGCAGTGTTTGAATAACGTTCCTGTCTCTCTACAACCTCCTGTGTTTCTGCGCAAATCTGTGACCCAAGCATGACAATATAAAAATAACCATATAAACATATGGTTTCTACTTTGCGGATTTTCTTATTTCACGGGTGGCTCTGGAATGCAACCCCCGCGATGGAGGAGGGATTACTGTTATATATATACAGTGCATCCGGAAAGTATTCACAGCGCATCACTTTTTCCACATTTTGTTATGTTGCAGCCTTATTCCAAAATGGATTAAATTCATTTTTTTCCTCAGAATTCTACACACAACACCCCACAATGACAATGTGAAAAAAGTTTAGTTGAGGTTTTTGCAAATTTATTAAAAATAAAAAAACTGAGAAATCACATGTACATAAATATTCACAGCCTTTGCTCAATACTTTGTCGATGCAGCTTTGGCAGCAATTACAGCCTCAAGTCTTTTTCAATATGATGCCACAAGCTTGGCACACCTATCCTTGGCCAGTTTTTCCAATTTCTCTTTGCATTTAATCCATTTTAAGAATTTAATCCATTTTGCTGTGCTGTGCTGTGCTGTAACTGTTGTTACAAGTTAAACTGTAGTAATGCCCTTTTCCCTTACTCCATTTAATGCCCAAAATTCAGATGCTGTCGCCAGAGAACACCACACTGTCATTTCCAAATTGCAACATTTTCTCCAGAAAACATGTGTCTATTAGAGTAAATAATAAAAAAGCCCACAATGCTTCATTATGTTTAATGGTTTTGTGATGGAAACATTTATCCAGCTCAACTAAGATCTCAAACACAGCATTATTAGTTTTCCTTTTCAGGAGTTAATTGTTCATGACAGTACTTCACGCTGAGAATGCAATTACTTCATGTGAGAGCAAAGAGAGGTTCAGAAAATGCAGTGCGTAACGATGAAAAATATCGGGACATGCATTTTCATTCTTTTTAATTGTGCAAATCCTTCTGTGGAAATTGGCCATAATTGTTTTATCATGTTGCACAGCACACTGTGTTCAAAGTGGTAAATGCAATCAATCCTGACTGCCTTGTTAATTTGGCCTGAAATGTAACAACAGCAAAATGTATTGCTAATGTAGTTTGCCTAGGGCCTAGGCTTTTCCTGGAATTACTTTTTAAAAATTTTTTACCGAATGAATACATAGCCTAATTTGTTGTTGTGACGTAGAAGGTATCTGCTCTTTATCCATCTCTGTTTCCTAGCACAGTAATATTATGCCTAGAAGGATTCCATGAACCAAAACAAGCCACCAAATTATGATAAATACACTGAGAATCTTGCTCTTTTGTTTTACTAAGGCAGTCTATGTGATTTTGGAGGAGTCCTGGATTATCATAAAATATAACTAGGGGGCTCCGCCCCCTGCTCGCTTCGCTCGCCAACCCCTGTGTTTGGTTAATCCATCCATCATCTAACCTGCTAGATCCTTACTACAGGGTCACTGGGGTCTGCTGGAGCCAATCCCATCCAACACAGGGCGCAAGGCAGGAAACAAACCCCGGGCAGGGTGCTAGCCCATCGCAGCGCTCGCACACACACACCAAGCACACACTAAGGACAATTTAGAATCATCAATCCACCCAGCTTGCATGTCTTTGGACCGTGGGAAGAAGCACCCGGAGTAAAGCCATGCAGACACAGGGAGAACATGCACACTCCACGCAGGGAGGACCAGGGAAGCGAACGCAGGTCTCCAAACTGCGAGGCAGCAGCGCTACCCACTTCACCACCGTGCCGCAGTTTGGTTAATAGGATATACAATTTTAAAAGCTTTTTTTTTGTTTGGAATTGTTTCAGTTTCGTTAGTTGCACTTTTTACTTTAAAGCAGGGGTTTCGAACTCCGGGCCTGGAGGGCCGCAGTGGATACAGGTTTTCATTCTAACCTTTTTCCTAATCAGTGAGCAGTTTTCACTGCTAATTAATTCCTTTTCCCCTCATTTCAATAGCCCTGTTTTTAAGGAGTCAGTCCTCTGAATTGATTTGTTTCTTCATTAAATGGCAGCCAAACAGAAATGAGATGTGAAACAAGCCAGCAGATGACCAGCTAAATTGGGATTTCAAACTGCAACCAATTTCACTCCAAACAGTCTCTTAATGAGAAGTTGATTCTTGACGTTATTTAAGACCGTTATTTAATTCAATGGCTTCTTGCTGCTCTCATTCTGCCACAGCAGATATTTCCAAATTTGTTGATTTTTCTGTTTTTTCTAAGAACACCGTCAAAATGTTTTGGTGATCAGAGAGACCAACCTTACTGAGACCTTCACCTTTCTTTATTTTCAGATATTGTGTGATGGGCACAGGTGAGCTGGTCATATGGTGGCTTGTTTGTCTCATTATTGTTTGGCTACTAATTAAGGAAAAGAGACCAGTAAGGGGGCTGAGACAAGTTAATTAAAACTAAAGCAAAAGAAGTAAATTAGCAGTAAAAACAGCTCACTAATGAAGAAGATGATGGTTAAAATGAAAACATGCAGCCACTGCAGCCCTCGAGGACTGGAGTTCGACACCTGTGCTTTAAAGGTTTATTAAAAGCAATATTTGGAATTACCTTTTCTTCAAGATCGCATAGAATTTTGAATACGTTTTTGGAGATACATTGTGACAACGCAACGTGTAATCGCCCGTGAGTGAATATTGTTTCTGTTTCTCTAATAAATAATCCAACGTTTTCTAATACATTGTGACAACGCAACGTATAATCGCCCGTGAGTGAATATTGTTTCTGTTTCTCTAATAAATAATCCAACGTTTTCTAATACATTGTGACAACGCAACGTATAATCGCCCATGAGTGAATATTGTTTCTGTTTCTCTTAATAAATAATCTGACGTTTTCTAATGGTTGTCCCTGTGATTTTTTAATTGTCATAGCAAAAGCTATTCTTACGGTAAACTGTAAACATTTTAATACGAATGGCATATCAAAATCTCCTTTGGTGTCTAATGTTATTCGCGGAATATATACATCACATTTCTTGTCGCCTGTTAAAATTTGCATCGCTTCTCTGTCATCGTAAATATACACCTGACCGAATTGTGTATTCTTTGGAATTAAACTTGTCGTTGCTTTAACTGTTGTGGGACGACCTTGCTTTGTCCTGCTATTTTTTCAATTACACCTGGCTCTGATGATTAATTACCTTTTGTTTGCGCTAATGAGATCTTTACTGTCTTTTTTTGTTTGATACTGTAGCGACTGACGTAATAAAGTGTCACAAAAGTTTTACTTGAACAATCGCCGACTTCATAACCCCAAACACAACTGTCTAGCACCCTCTCCGACCCCTCCTCCCCCGGGTCTTGCCTCTCCCTTACCGCATCAATCAGTACCCCGCTATCAGTCTTCCGTGCTATACTCTGCCCCCCTCAATCGGACCTATCACGTCACTTAAAACAAAAAAGGCTTCTACCTGCTGGCGAGCTGCCTGTTCTGCTTGTCGCATGTCGTCGTTTTAAGAGCTGGGAGCACATGATCTGCCAAAAGCAATCCAACAACTGCTTTGTTAGATGTTTGTGGACTTGTTTTAAGTGATGGCTCACTGACTTATCTCGTGTGATATTGTAAAAACAATAATTGTCTTTTATTTCTGGCCCGGGTGTTGTTAAATCTCTTTCTTGCAGGACGTATAATGCTGCTCCCGTTTATGAAGTTCTAATCTTTTAATTCTGAGCCCTATTGGACGTGCTTTGTTTTCAATTCCACTTGTTCCGGACTGATTATCACTTTCCTTATTTTCTAAATTTGCACCTAGATTATTGTTTTTCTTTTTAGCATTTTTTTCCCTCCACTGCTTTTGGGTCTCTTTTCTCTGCGCTTTTCTTTCTTCTTTGTTTAGTCGTCGACGTTTCATTTCTACCCTATTCATTTAATTTCTACCCTATTCATTTAATTTCTACCCTATTCATTTCTACCGTATTGACCTTATACACTTTATGTGCACTGAGAGCCCTGGAGCTGTGTGTGCTGCATGACTGCCTTTACACTACTGATTTGTTTTTTTTTGCCCGTGGTCCTATTTGTTGATATTGCTTATAAGTAGGGCGTGTCTTGCAAGACTCTTGTTCTATGTTCCCGTGAGACGCACCGTGGCAGGTCTCTTTCGTCTTGCGGGTCTTTTAAATGTCTTCCGAGAAGATGATGTATTGCCACTTTTGCTTTCCAGGACAGGATTTCTTTTTATAATAGAGAGAAATGTATATGATTTCCAAGTGCTTAAAGCAACTTGATAAGGGTAGAACAGCTGCTCTCAGCTATAGAGCAGGATAAGTCAACACTTTTTATCTGTATTTATTGTATTATAGCCATGCCCATTTTCACTCAAGAATACTGTAACTGCAGTAGCACTCTGACAACATTGGCAGTTGGCATAAGATTTCACACCTCTCTCAAATGTGACCTTCACTCTCTTTTAATGTGTCCATCGTATGCACTGGTTTGGTGATTCCTTCTGCTAACATGGGATCTGAGGTGAACTCCCTTGTTTCCCCAGCTTTGTAATCCGTCCTTGTAATCAGAATATAAGTTTAATATGTCACTGTGCTCTGTGCTTTTTTTTTTTTTTTTTTCACGTGTACAGGTAACACAAAGCCAGATTTAGCACACAGGGGCTCATCATTTAGAACTGCTAGGCAAGCATTTTAAGACAAGTTAAGAACAACTGCAAATGGGCAACATGCACTATTTCTGTGTGTCAGAGTCAGCATGACATTGGATCTTCTTTTCCTTGTTTGGAATGGCATGATTTACCTAAGTGGGGAATTGCACATGGAGAAAGAGTATAAAGCCTTGGAACATTGCCCTGCAGAGCTTTGAAGCTGACGGATGGATGGGAGATAATGTTATCTGATCCTGAAAATCCTTCCAGCGCAGTGACGAAAATGGCAGGCTGTATACATTGAGCTCCCACGTAATAGTCTTGTCATGGCTTCCTCATCATTAAAGAAAGCGAAGTTATTCTCCAATGTGATTTCTTACCACTGTATCACTAAGGGAGGGGTATCGCCTTTTAATATTATATCTATATAGTTTCGGGTTATGTAACATGCCGCAATTATAAAAGAACTTGTTCCAACCAGGAAGCTACTGTCCCCTGCTTGATAGAATCTTCAAGGTTGGTCTGCACAGGCTTTTTTTGTGGCCGACTTCTCCAGATCCATGGACACACTCATAGAGTCTCTCTCAAATTAGTTTGTAGATATTGTAATACCAACAGAATCCAAGCTCAAAATAGGGCAAGCCCTTCCTTCCTCGTTATGAGGATGAAAAAGACTCAAATGAAATCACTATTGATGTTTTTTATTGTTCCCTGACAGTTTTTTTTTAACCATAGGAAACTTATTTTGGGCTACTACTAAAAAAAAAAAAAAAAAAAAAGTTTTGTCCGAATTTGTGCATATTCAAAACATCAAGTTTTATTTATGTCTAGTTCTGTGTATCTGTACAAAGTCAGGTCAATAATCAATGGTCGAGAGAGATCAACTTCTGTGAGTGAATGAAAAGGAATGTTCAAAGAAATCCTTTCTGAGTAGAAAGAAAGACATGCTTACAGCTCTTTGTTGGTTTGTTGCCACCTTTAATCCAAAGTCTAGTTACTATGCCAGCAGATAATAAACAAGTTGCCTCTAGCTATCTGTCAGTCTGTTTTATTTCAACTTGCACATTTCAGTCTTCCAATGTGGAAATCTTTTTGACTGTATTTAAATTGTATTTGCCATTTTATTCATTTTGGTACATAGGGATTTCTTCCTAATAAATTGTGTTCTTTTTGTCTATCACCCCAGGGTAAAGTCCTTAAACCTTTCTAGAAGGAAGTAACCTCTATGAGTTACCCTCAATGAGTCTTCAGTAAGAAACATCAATATTTTTTTTTAGCTTTGTGTCATGTATGTAATAGAATATAGAAATCAGTCATCGTTTGAAGAATGTACGAACTTGGTGCAAGAATTCATGTCAAAAGCTGAAATTGTTGGTTTACACTTCAGCGTCAATCCTTCACACCACAGTACACTGCTGGTCATGTCATTATCTTTTCATGAAATTTCAAGAATATCAGAAAACATTCACCTTTAAAAGTATACCATCTTTGGAAGGTTCATGTGGCTAGGAATTGCACAACTGCAGTTTTCTTTGAATCCATTGTGTCCATAAAGCTAGCAATAATTTAAATCCTACTTAGACATGTCATTGCTGGTCAGTAACATCACCAATAGTTTACTCATCCACAAACATTTGTTGCAAAGTAATGGGCCGTAAGGTCCAAAATCTATCAAAATTACATATTCTAGATACAGAGATGTGATGGCCAGAGCTTATCCCTGTAGTTTCGACCACAAGGCAAAAAACAGTCCTTTAGCAGGCATAGTAACTCGCAGTCACTCACATCATAGCCAGTCTTTCTGATGTAGGAGAAAGTTCTCAAAGTACTGGAAAAGACCCAAGGAAAAAAGGGGAGAATTTCTATAGTACCATGCTACAGTGGGAATTAAATCTTCTTCTTCTTTCGGCTGCTTCTGTTAGTGGCCACCACAGTGTATCATCTGTTTCCATATCTTCCTGTCCTCTGCATCTTGCTCTGTCACACCCACCACCTGCATGCCATCTCTCATCACATCAATAAACCTCCTCCTAGGCCTTCCTCTTTTCCTGTTGCCTGGAAGACCCATCCCTGGCATCCTTCTTCCAATATACCCAGCAACTGTCCTCTGCACAAGTCAAATCCAACGCAATCTTGCTTCTCTGGCTTTGTCTCTGAGCTGACCCTCTAATGTACTCATTCCTAATCCTATCCATCATCGTCACACCCAATGCAAATTTTTACATCTTTAACTATGCCTGCTCCATCTGTGTCTCTTGTCTGTGTTATTGCTGCCATCTTCAGCCCGTATACCATGGCTGGTCTCTTCACTATTGTCTTGTAGACCTTCCCTTTCGCTCTTGTTGATACCTTTTCTTCACCTTTCTTCCACACTCCCCATTACACTGTGCTACTGATCCCAATTATTTAAACTCATCCACCTTTGCCAACTCTGCTGTCTGCATCCTTGCCATTCCTCTGATCTCCCCCTCATTCACACACATGTATTTTGTCTTTGTCCTACTGACCTTCATTCCTCTCCTCTATAGAGCATATCTCCACATCTCTAGTGTCTCCTCAACGTGCTCCCTACTCCCATTACAGATCACAATGTTATCTGCAAACATCATAGTCCACGGGAACTCCTGTCTAATTTTGTGTGTCAACCTGTCCATCACCATTGCAAATAAGAAAGGGGCCAGAGCCGATTCCTGATGTAATCCCACCTCCATTTTAAACATATCTGTCACTCCTACCACTGACTTCACCACTGTCATACTTCCTCAGACATATCCTGTACCACTCTTGCATACTTCTCTGCCACTCCCAACTTCCTCATACATTATCACAACTCCTATGTAGGCACCCAGTCATATGCTTTCTCCAGGTTCACAAAGACACAATGCCTTTGGCCTTCTCTATAATTCTCCATTAATAACTACAAAGGGAATATAATATTCAGTTTTGTGTATAATAGTAAAATTCACCTTATGAGAAACAATTCACAAGTTCTTGCCCTCAGTGTTCTACCCCTCTGTCTGTCTTCTAAGTCCGCTTATCCAGGGCAGGGTTGTGGGGCAACTGAACACAAGGCAGTAACGACACCTGGACAGGGTGCCAGCCCATTGGAGGGTAACCACACACATACTGTGGTATAAGGGGCCAGTTTTGTATTCCCAGTTCGCCTGATCTGCCATTCTGAATATTATACTCTACTAACTGAACAAGCTGAACTGTTGGTTACCTCCTAGCTATGTTAGTAACTTTCAATAATAATAATTAAATAGTTCTTTACATTTATATAGCACTTTTCTCAATACTCAAAATGCGTTTTACATAGTGAGTGGGGAGCAACTTCAACCACCACTAATGTGCAGCATCCTCCTGGATGATGTGACAGCAGCCATTTTGCGCTAGAAAGTTCACTACATATTAACTGTTAGGTAGTGAAGGGGTGAGAACTAGTTATCGATTATAATTCATGTGAGCTCTTCATTGTTTATGTCATGTGTTGTTGTGTTTGGGAAGAGCTATTAGAAGTGAGTTCTATAATTGCATCACTGTTTGCTCTACTGATCTATAATACTTTCATTTTAAGAAAATCTGGGATCTGAAGGGACTGCACCACTGTACAGATCCACAACAGTGTTAAAATAGTAAATGAAATCAGAATAATCTAAAAATAGCTTTTGTTAGAAGGTATTGTAGGGTGGTTATGTGTGATTTTTTTTTTTATCTGTTTTAGGTGATATAGCTATTGAGACATCTTCTTACATCTTCATATATGAGTAGATGTTAATAGTTCTGTTAAATAAAAATACTTCATAAATTTGTGATTTCATTTTGATTTCAATTGTTTCTGAGCCAGATACATTTCCTGAGCAATACTTTTATTTTAAATGCAAGTTTTATATGTCAAGGAATTCAGTTTGATTGTATTGATTTGAGTTTGTTTTCTGATTTTTTGAATTAGGAACTGTTTTGTTTTATTTTATTTTATTTATTTATTTTTGTGATGCAATTTTGTTTTATAGACGTCACCGTTTTAAGCCCCCATTGCTAAGATGCGAATGGACATTGCTAAGGATGTGTTCTCAGAAGTTGTGCCGGATAACGTCATCAACACAACGGTTTATAAACTGACAGCACAGCATTCTCACTACTTGAGTTTATGGATCATTAGTGAAAACTCTGCATAGCTTTTCTTAGTGATTCCGATAAATTTCTGAATGTTCTGTTTAGAAGTATTTCCTGGTTTTGATATTTGTCTTTTTTTTGTTTTGTTTTTTTGCCTTTGTTTTCATTTTCTGCCCTTTCTTACTTTTGCCACACTAGTTAGTGTGTCAGAACAAAAATAAGTTTTCATTAAGGAAAATAATTATATTAGCAAAAACGTTTAGTGTTACTTGGGAGTGACGACATTGAGTACTGCATGCAAACATCTTCTACTGTGTTTAGTTATGGTACATCAGGGTCCGTTATATTTTATTATGCATGTTAAGAAATCATTGGCTGCTTCATTAGTTTCAATGACTTACTTATCATGTAATGTGTTAGTTTATAAATCCATTGCAAGGAAACCTTCTCAATATACAGTATGTACTGTTATGGATGGGCTTAATTCAAATACAACTTAAGCTGTAATTTTTTAGTAATCATTTATTCAATCAGTAAAATAAGATGTGCAGCATAATTGCACCATGGATCTTGTGTCCTGGGCTTAAATCCATTACCTAGTTGTTGTCTGTGTGGAGTTTTCATGTACTACACATATCTGCAAGGCTTTTCTTCTGTGTTCCAATTTCTTCTTAAAGACACCATTTTAAAGTGTTTTCTCAAAAACTTTCCTTATGCGAGTATGGATGTGGTTGGACTTGAGTGCTGTTCTAAGTTGTTTTCCTAGAGTAGGTTCCTGCCCTCCAGGACCGTGAATTGGATAAACACTCATTTAATTAGATTTTTTGATCTTTCAAGGGTTTAATTAAGACTATATTAGACTAATAAACTTGTAGTTAAAACATTATTTTATATTACTGCTCCATCCATCCATTTTTCTCCAGCCTACCATTCCATTTTATGATGTCTGTTGTTCTTAATTGCTCTTTGCAGTGTCTTTGTATTTTGAAACTCTTGAGAATAAGATGGACATTTAATTTGGACTACCAGATTAAATAAATGACAGAAAGATATAAAAGAGGGGACTATTAGCTAGACTTGCATTACACAACATAACTGTTTATACTGATCACACTGCAGTCAACATAAAAAACCTGCAAAGCAGAAGAAACCTGCAAGCAAAGCTCCAGATAATAAATAAGCTGACTGCTTCATTGCGAATAAAACGGGAGCCTGCTGACTTAATGCTGTGTGGCCTCAGTTTGATGAGAAAGAGAAAGTCTGAGTTGGCATTGGTTTTCAGTATGAAATGTCTTCTTGTTAAAAAGTGTTCATAACCTGTAAAAGTACATTCAAGAAATTGCATGCTAAATCAGATCATGTAGTCATCTCTACTTTGTATACATTGTAATTAAGAATGTATTGATAGGCAATACACAGTGTACCCGGTATGATGCAGGAAGGAGAGGTGGGACAATGACACAGTGGATAATATTGCTGCCTAATATCCCTTTGATTCCATATTTAGATAATTTTGAGTGGAGTTTTCCTCTGGGAACTCCATTTTCCTTCCACAGCTAATAGCCAATCTTTTAGATAGATTAACAATTCTCACTTTTGCCAGTGTGTCTGTCTCTGGGTGCATTTGTAAATATTCACTGCAGTGGTCTGGCATCCCACTCACATCTGCCTTTGCTTTTTTTTTCTTGCTCACCTTCCCATTTCTGGATCCCTGCTGTACTGTTACACAAGTGGGACCCATGGATAGACTGCATACTTACTTTTTATTTTGTTTGATATATGGTACATTTACTGTAATTAAATATATCTAGTGACTTTTGTGAGCTAGCTGGTGCCTAAAAGACTTCAGTAAATTCTTGAACTCTTGCACTTTATTTCAAACTTGAGAGGCTTTAGAAACACAGGAGAACTTCAATGTTCTGGATGAAAGTGGAACATGGCCAGAATGTATAAGCAATGTTTCATAGTAAGATAAAATTCAATCTGGTTGATTTTCAGAATTGGTCTTAATGTTCTGTAGCCCCGGGACTTACTCGCAACCAGGTGAGACCTGAAAAGGAGGAGTCAACAAAGACGAGACCTTTTCTTAGGCACAACAAAATGGAGTAATCTGAAATATGGAGAAACATCTCCTCTAAGTTTAGTTTTTTTTTGTGTAAGTTGGTGGTCCAGGAATTTTTACCATTTTAGTAAAACCTATGAATAGAGTCAAAACTAGAGAGTTAAACGTTTTTTTGGCTTGAGTCTTGTTTGAAGATGGGAACTTCTGAACTAAGTTAACAGAAGCTGCATTACCATAAACTGCAATAGCTGAAGCACTTGGTCTCCTTGTGAGTGAGTATGTGATGCACTTCTTAGCCTCTGTGATTGAACCATCTATGAATGAATATGCTGATTGGCAATACATGGTATACCCAGTTTAAGACATGAAGGAGTGGTGGCACAATGATGCAGTGGGTAACATTGTGGTTTGACATCCCTTTGATTCCATGCTAAGGTGCTTTTTGTGTTGAATTTACCTCTGGTAAGTGATCTTCATTTTCCTCAGAATATATTAATACAGTATATGTACTAACTGTGTTATTAGGCTTCCTAAGATAATGGACCCTGGTGATAGTGCTAAGGATTAATTATCAGAGTGATCTATGTAAGTTGCAAAGTAGTTTTCAATATGCAATATCTGTTTTTTTTCCCCACCCTGTGGCTAATATTATTAGTTCACTGGAGCTCCTTACTCTTGAACATGCCATACCTTTTTCTTAGCATTGTCGCGGGAGCCTAATCCAGCAGACATAAGCCAGGCAACCCTTAGGATTTTATGTATTTGGTATTTGGCATGTGTTTACTGTATATGTAAAAATATGTACTGTAAATATGTGTGTGTATGTACATATGTATGTGCGTGTGTGTGTGTATGTATATATATAATTTTTTTTTTCTTGCGTGTGTGTATGTATTAAATCCTTATATATATAGTAAAACCTTGATTATACGTCACTTGATTAGCTGTCACTTTTCCATTAATTGTCAGGGAAAAAAAGAAACAAAAAAAACATTATGCACACCAGCGTATACATATTACTGCTGCCGCATGATGCAAGCTCTGCACATTGGAACAACTCTCCCTTTTGCTAGCATGTAGTGATCTTCCCCAGCATCATGTGTCATGTCATTGAAATCACAGTGTCAGTTACATACTGTCAGCTTTAATAGCATATCTGTTTTGTTATAATTAAAGTATTATACATTGTTATGGGCAAAAAACATATGCGTGGGGTATTGGAATTGTCACAAAAAAATTGAAATTATTAAACATTTACAAAGCAGCAAAAGCGCTTCACATATTGCTTCAATTTACAGAGTAGGAAGAACATCAGTGAATGATATAAAGCGTGATCCAAACAAAATTAAAAAATGTGTCAAAAATGGAAACTATGGACTGTAATGTTACTCTGTTTTAATTTTAATGTTCTTCTGCATTTTAATTTTTTTTTTTAATTCTGTTATGTTTTGTTAATATATGGTGACATGCAGACAGCTTGTGATGTGCTGTGCAGAAGAGAAAGTGCGGAATGCTGTGTAAGTGATAGAGGACTGGGTGAAGTGCTTCTGTTCTGTATATGGGTGGACTTGCCTCTTAAGAGATGAGTGACAGGAGAAGTTAGGAGCAAAAGGAAGTTGCAGAGAAAGGAAGTTTTGACTAGGGAGTCAGGAAACAATAAGCAGAAGTGTTTGTGGTATAGAAAAAGACATAATGTGAGTGGCAGCAGATGAACTGATTGGTAGGGAAAGCTTTCTTGAACTGTTTAGAGGTGTGCTCTGTAACTCAGATAATGAAGTATAAGACAGGGCACCATTTGTTATGGACCGAAGAGTCCAAGTAAAATGTAAAAAACTCCAGTACCTCTGAGATGTGTTTCCTTATTACGCTGGTCGTTACAATATTATATGACCTACCGTATATACTCGAATATAAGCCGAGTTTTTCAGTACCCAAAATGTGCTGAAAAACGTCACCCTCGGCTTATATTCGAGTCAGGTCCCGCTGCTCCCGCCAACCTGACAGAAAGCTGGAGTGTACAGTACACATTGTATTACGCAGTGCTCTGTCTGTCTGTGTGTTATGGATCTTGAAAAAAATAAGTTATAAGGACAGTTGTTCATGTTAATTGCAGTCTCAATTGTTAAATAAATATTTTAAAAGGAGCATCCCACATGAAAATATAACGATCTCATTAACTGACAGTGCATACCAATTTACAAATTTTATGTCCGTTTGAGGTTAAAAAGAAAAAAAAGAAGTAACACTGTATCCCCAGCGGGGAATTGAACTCATGTTTGTGAGGCAGAAAAAAGCTACTCAGTCTGAGAGGCAAATCTTAGCGCGCTACAACACGGAAGCTGTTATATGGTGTGTGAAGCTTTTGTGGAAGTGTTTATTTGATCTTAGGAACTCGGGCTTTACACATTCTATAGTTTATGCCTACATTTTGTAACATTTATTACTAAAATATGAAAAAGTTTCTGTTTTAGCAATGTGTTTACACAGATTACTGTAGAAATGGAACACGCATGAAATGCATGTATTCCAAATAGCGATCTATTATTTCTATTCTAAAACTCCAGCAGTTCAGTCACTCCCAGGTAATCAAACAAGGCATGAGCTGGGAAAACTTAGTGAACGTTCTGCGACTGTGGGGGATGGAATAGCCGGCTGCTCGCTGCTCCTCTTAATCGGCACATTTAGAAGACAAAAGAGAGGTGAGAACGGTTTTAAGGTGGGCTGGATCTACGAGTTTTTTCGTAGACTCTGGTAATTCTAGTGTTAATGCTTTATATGTTAAAAGGAGGATTTTGAAATCTGCCCTAAACTTAAACGGGAGCCAGTGTAAGGATTTAAGAACTGGAATTATGTGTTCGTATTTTCTTGTTTTTTGTAATAATTCTTGCAGCCGCATTTTGGATTAACTGGAGGCTGTACAGAGAACAGTTTGAACATCCAGTGAACACCGCATTGCAGTAGTCAATCCTACTAGAAATAAATGCATGAATTAATTTCTCAGAATCCTGTTTATTTAGAAAGCGCCTTAATTTCCTAACATTTTTCAGATGGAAGAAACATGTTTTGGACAACTTTGTAATATGCGCTTTAAATTACATGGTAGAGTCAAAGATAACTCCTAGATTGCGGGCTGATTCAATAAAATTAATGGGGATTCTAACTGAGTCAAATGATGACAAAATATTGTTATGATCAGCGTCATTCCCTCCAACAATTAACATCTCTGTTTTATCTGTATTTAAAGACAAGTAGTTCTCATTCATCCACTCCTTTAATTCACTAACACAACTAATTAAAGACAACATCAGAGGAACTTCATTTGATTTAAATGAAAGGTATAACTGGGTATCATCTGTATATGAGTGAAAATTAACATTATGTTTCCTAATGAGAGATCCCAGTGGAAGCATGTAAAGTGAAAACAGTAAAGGACCCAGTACTGAGTCCTGTGGGACACCATATTGAACTTCTGTGTATAATGATGGAGTACTGTCAGCACATTTCTGTACATATTGGAATCGATTTGATAAATAAGAACTAAACCAAGAGAGCACGGTGCCTGTAAGCCCAACATCATTTTCTAGCCTGTGTAGTAAAATAGAATGGTCGATGGTGTCAAATGCTGCACTTAAGTCCAACAACATAATTACAGTGGAGTTTCCTTCATCAGAGGATATCAGAATGTCGTTTACAACCCGCGTTAGTGACGTTTCTGTACTATGACCAGTGTGGAAACCAGACTGGAATTTCTCAAATAAATTGTAATGCGTAAGGTGTGACTGAAGCTGACTGGCGACTACTTTTTCTAGTATTTTAGAGAGAAATGGTCAATTTGAAATAGGCCTATAATTATTTAGTATGTGTGGGTCTAGGTCTGACTTTTTAAGTAATGGTTTAATGGCCGACACTTTTAGTGTATCAGGTACTGTGCCATGCAATAATGAACTATTGATAATGTTTAGAATATTCGCTTCAAGAACATCCATTGCACTTTTTACTAGTTTTGTTGGCACTGGATCTAGGGAACAAGTAGTGGGCTTCATTTTAGAAATTAAATTTAAGACATCCTGCTCAGTTACAGGATTAAAATTACTAATAATAATAATAATAATTCATTACATTTATATAGTGCTTTTCTCAGTACTCAAAGCGCTATCCACACAGGGAGGAACCGGGAAGCGAACCCACACTCTTCCACAGTCTCCTTACTGCAAAGCAGCAGCACTACCACTGCGCCACCTGTGAGGAGTGCTGAAGTGCTGAATGCAATGTGAGACAGGGTCTGCTAAGCTAGTATTTGGTTTGTACTGTGATGCAGAGATCTGGGATCTTATATTTTTAATTTTCTCATTGAAGAAGTTCATAAAGTCTGTACTGCTAATATCTGTTGGTATTTTGCACTGATGATCTGAATTTCCATTTGTTAAGTTAGCCACTGTTCTAAACAGTACCCAAGGATTTTTATTTTTGCTATCTATTATTGTAGAATAGTATTCTGAGCGAGCTTTAAAGAGGGCTTTTTTATATTTATTAACACTCTCTGTCCATGCAATTTGAAAGACATTTAGCTTTGTTGTTCTCCATCTGCGCTCCAGTTTTTGACACTCTAATTTAAGAGGTCGAGTGTTTTCATTAAACCAGGGAGAGTTTCTATGTGCTTTGATCACTTTTGTTTTAAGGGGAACCACTGTGTCCAGAGCATCTCTCAAGGTCACATTATAATATGATATTAGCTGATCTAAATTGTTTTCCACGTTTACATTTGATGTTAACTGATCTAAATGGTTTTCCACAATTACACTCGACTTACTCAAAGTATCTATAAATTTTGAAGCAGAATTACAACCTAGATGTTGCACTGTCTTTGTTTTAATCTGTGAGTGTGTTGGCAAGGGCAGGACTAAATCAAATGTATTTAAGTAGTGATCAGAAATAACTTAATTTAATGGAGTAATGTTTAAATTTTGAATTTTACCTTTGTAAGTTATAATTAAATCTAATGTGTGGTTATGATTATGAGTTGGACCTTTGACAATCTGACAAAATCCTACTGAATTTAACAAATAAGTAAAACATTTGCTAAAAGTATCAGTTTCCACATCAATGTCTACATTAAAATCCTCCATCAGTACTACGTGATCATAATTCATGCCAAATCAGATAGAAGGTTGCTAAATTCAGTCATGAACAATGAATATGGCCCTGGTGGTCTGTAGACTAGCACTATAATTGTGTTGGAATGTGTTTTAATATTTAAAATGAATGCCTCAAAGGATGTAAAGTTGCCTTTTTTAGAAGTGATTTGCATTTTGTTACAGTGAATTATTCCAAGTCCTCCTCCTCGACCACAATCTCTAGACTTATGAAGGAACGAGTATCCTTCTGGTGACGCCTCAGCTAGGGGGACAATATCACATTTACTAAGCCATGTTTCAGTGAGAAGACACAGATCAGATTTTGTACTTAATATAATATCATTTACCAAAACAGCTTTAGTGCCAAGAGAGCGAATCTATACTAATAAAAGGCAAAGCCCTCACTCACTGACTCACTCATCACTAATTCTCCAACTTCCCATGTAGGTAGAAGGCTGAAATTTGGCAGGCTCATTCCTTACAGCTTACTTACAAAGGTTAAGCAGGTTTCATTTCGAAATTCTATGCGTAACGGTCATAACTGAATCGTACTTACGTACATATAGACATCCATAGCCTGCAGCTCAGTCGCCGTGTGAGGCGGGTTGCGTCCTGCGTCCCCTGGCTTCCCACGTAGTTGGCTGCCTGCCTATATTGCGACCCCCATCCCCACGCCTCCTACGTAGTTGGCTGCCTGCCTATTTTACACGTTTGGAGAACCACCAATGCCTCTTAAACATCTTAGATTCACAGGTGACGATTTGAGTAGTGGACACTTTGATGTTTATGAATGTTTCAACTCTCAAAAGCTGGATGCGAAGTTATCGATGAAACCGGTTGTATGCTTACAATGCTTGACAGATGCCGAATATCACTTCAACACAACAAGTCCTGCAAATACTAACGTAATTGAAACAAACCATGAAACTCGAACCGATTATGACAGCAGCAATCCAAGCTGTGAGAAAACAGTAAAAAGGAGGCGTGTCAGACGTCGTGGTACATTCTCTGATGCAACTAGATGGAAACAACTTTGTGACGCTGCCGCCAAATACTCGCAGAAAAATCCACAAGTTAATAGATATGCTGTCGCTAAATACTCGCAGGCAAATCCTCAAGTTCATAGAGACGCTGTCGCTAAATATTCGCACGCAAATCCACAAGTTAATAGAGCTTCTGTTTGTAGGTACGATCCCAATAATAAAAAGCGGCTCATCCGAAAACAACAGGTTTGGCTCAAAAAAGCCGATTGTGGATTTGCGTACAGCCACCAAAACTTTGTAACGGCATGAGACTTCAGGTCACGTGTCTGCAAAAGAACCTAATTGAGGCAACTATTTTTACTGGCAGTGGCTTAGGGGAGAGAGTTTTTATTCCTCGCATCCCCGCTATACCCTCTGATCTCCCATTTCAATTCAAACGCCTCCAATTTCCACTAAGGCTCTGCTTCACAATGACAATTAATAAGTTTCAGGGACAAACCCTACAAAAGGTTGGCATTGATTTGAGGCAAGATTGCTTTTCACATGGCCAACTGTACGTTGCATGCTCAAGAGTAAGCTCAGCGCACAGCTTGGTCATATTACAACCGGAGGGCCGAACTGACAACGTGGTATACAAAGAGATCCTTAACAAATAATTATTTGTATATTTTCCCTCAGTTTAAAAATGTTTACTTTTCTTCTTAATAACAATTTTAAGGCAGTACTTCGCCGCTGCGAAGCGCGGGTATTTTCCTAGTGTTCAATAAGCAGCATTTAAAACTGCATGTTTTTTTCTGAACTGGTGATATATTTTTTGTTTTAATTTGAAGTAAATTTCTATTACAGATGCCCCTGGTGGAGGGTCTGGTTTTATTTCTTGGTCTAATTATACACCTTATTTTTTGGTTATCAATTAATTTAAGGTTTGTATCAAGACTAAATTTACTGGATGCCCCACGACAGGGATTTTGGGTAACAGCTTCAGGATAGTAACAGGTGGGATAAACAACAGCCTGTGATTTAAGATCACGTGACTGCTGCCTGGATGGTGCTCAAATCAGGCAACCAGGCAGTTTTGCTGCCATATTTTGGGATAATACATAAGATCCCCTCCAGTTAGGATGAAGACCATCTCTTTTGAAAAATCCAGGCCTTTCCCAAAAATCATCCCAATTGTTCACAAACGCTATGCTTTTATTTGCACACCAGGTTTCTAGCCAGCAGTGAAGGGAATGCAATCTGCTATAAATCACATCCCCTCAATATAATCTTGGTAAGGGCCAGATACAACTAAATTCCGACATTTTCTTTTAGCTTTGATGCATAGAGAGATGAAGTTCCTCTTTAATACCTCAGATTGCTGTAAATAAATATCATTAGTGCCGACATGCAGCAATAAGGTAGATACTTCATTGTCAGCGATACGGTCCAATGCGGCCTCTATGCCAGAAATCTTGGCTCCTGCAAGGTATTTAACATTAACTGCTGGTTTAACATAGTTTGGAAGTATAACATTCCGCACTATGGAATCACCAGTTATGAGCACTTTCTTATTCTCAGTTTCCACAGGCGTGCTGCAGAGTGCTGAGAATCTGCTCTGGGTCCGAATTGGTGACTTGGGTGCCGGGGGACTCAATTTTGGCTTCTTAGACCCCTGTCTTACTGTTACCCACTCGCCCTGTGGCTGAATTGGTACTGCTGACTTCGGCCGCACACTGACTACGGTGGGACCTGGAGAGACTGAAGCCGAATTGTCTAAACAAACCAAGTCGATCCAATTTTCGGTTTCCCTAATCGTTATCAGATTCCTAACGTGGTCCTCCAATTCGCGTATTTTCCCGACCAACTCTAAATTAACTAAACACTTTTGGCAGGTGAAGCTGTCTACACTGTCGGCCGGAAAACCTGAACTGTACATGCTGCAGGACATACAACATATAAATGTGCCCTCAACGGGCAGAGAGCAGATAGAACTTACGTTTATTGTTGATGTCATCTTCTCCGTTTTTTGTAGTAACTTCGGTGCTTTGCCGCTTTCTGTGTTCAGCTGAATCACTAAGAGACCGTTGGCTTTAAGTTTCTACCACCTGCTGAGCGATCGACTTTAATTTCTCATTGCTGGTTATTTCTCCTGGTCAGCTGCCGGCTTTACTTCAGTTGAACTTGCTTGGGTGTTTGCGAAGGGCTATGTGCCTGTGGGAGACGCCGCTGCTCTGTGCTTCCGCTCGCTGCTCCGCTCTGTGCTTCCGCTCGCTGCTCCGCTCTGTGCTTCCGCTCGCTGCTCCGCTCTGTGCTTCCGCTTGCTGCTCCGCTATATACAGGTAAAATTCTGTTACAACAAACTCCCAGGGACTTAAAAAATATTTCGTTGTACCAAAAATTTTGTTGTAATGAGATTCTCTATTTGTTGCTATACTATATATACAGTATATATATATATATATATATATATATATATATATAATATATAATACAGTGCATCCGGAAAGTATTCACAGCGCATCACTTTTTCCACATTTTGTTATGTTACAGCCTTATTCCAAAATGGATTAAATTCATTTCTTTCCTCAGAATTCTACACACAACACCCCATAATGACAACGTGAAAATAGTTTACTTGAGGTTTTTGCAAATTTATTAAAAATAAAAAAACTGAGAAATCACATGTACATAAGTATTCACAGCCTTTGCTCAATACTTTGTCGATGCACCTTTGGCAGAAATTACAGCCTCAAGTCTTTTTGAATATGATGCCACTAGCTTGGCACACCTATCCTTGGCCAGTTTCGCCCATTCCTCTTTGCAGCACCTCTCAAGCTCCATCAGGTTGGATGGGAAGCGTCGGTGCACAGCCATTTTAAGATCTCTCCAGAGATGTTCAATCAGATTCAAGTCTGGGCTCTGGCTGGGCCACTCAAGGACATTCATAGAGTTGTCTTGAAGCCACTCCTTTGATATCTTGGCTGTCTGCTTAGGGTCGTTGTCCTGCTGAAAGATGAACCGTCGCCCCAGTCTGAGGTCAAGAGTGCTCTGGAGCAGGTTTTCATCCAGGATGTCTCTGTACATTGCTGAAGTCATCTCTCCCTTTATCCTGACTAGTCTCCCAGACCCTGCCGCTGAAAAACATTCCCACAGCATGATGCTGCCACCGCCATGCTTCACTGTAGGGATGGTATTGGCCTGGTGATGAGCGGTGCCTGGTTTCCTCCAAACGTGACGCCTGGCATTCACACCAAAGAGTTCAATGTTTGTCTCATCAGACCAGAGAATTTTCTTTCTCATGGTCTGAGAGTCCTTCAGGTGCCTTTTGGCAAACTCCAGGCGGGCTGCCATGTGCCTTTTACTAAGGAGTGGCTTCCGTCTGGCCACTCTACCATACAGGCCTGATTGGTGGATTGCTGCAGAGATGGTTGTTCTTCTGGAAGGTTCTCCTCTCTCCACAGAGGACCTCTGGAGCTCTGACAGAGTGACCATCAGGTTCTTGGTCACCTCCCTGACTAAGGCCCATCTCCCCCGATCGCTCAGTTTAGATGGCCGACCAGCTCTAGGAAGAGTCCTGGTGGTTTCGAACTTCTTCCACTTACGGATGATGGAGGCCACTGTGCTCATTGGGACCTTCAAAGCAGCAGAAATTTTTCTGTAACCTTCCCCAGATTTGTGCCTCGAGACAATCCTGTCTCGGAGGTCTACAGACCATTTCTTTGACTTCATGCTTGGTTTGTGCTCTGACATGAACTGTCAACTGTGGGACCTTATATAGACAGGTGTGTGCCTTTCCAAATCATGTCCAATCAACTGAATTTACCACAGGTGGACTCCAATTAAGCTGCAGAAACATCTCAAGGATGATCAGGGGAAACAGGATGCACCTGAGCTCAATTTTGAGCTTCATGGCAAAGGCTGTGAATACTTATGTACATGTGCTTTCTCCATTTTTTTATTTTTAATAAATTTGCAAAAACCTCAAGTAAACTTTTTTCACGTTGTCATTATAGGGTGTTGTGTGTAAAATTCTGAGGAAAAAAATGAATTTAATCCATTTTGGAATAAGGCTGTAACATAACAAAATGTGGAAAAAGTGATGCTCTGTGAATACTTTCCGGATGCACTGTGTGTATATATATACTGTATATATATATCTATATATATAAAATCCCTATGTGCGTCCAGGTGTCTGTGTGTGAGTGTCTTCTGATGAAGTGCGCATGCGCGATATTACTGTCAGAGAAAGTTAGAGGTGTTTTACGGAAATACAAACCAGTATTACTGCGAGTGGAAATTAAAGGTACACAATACAGTGACGCATATTACAGCCACATACAAGCCAGTATTACTGTCAGAGGAGATTAAAGGCATATTACCGACGCGCACGCCTGTATTACCGCCAGAGAAAATTAAAGGTATATTACAGACGTACAAGCCAGCGGATGTACAAGACGGTATCCTTCAATAAGGGCGCGCACAAAAAGGCGAGCCACAAAAGGGCGACCTCAATTAGGCGCAGCGAATAAAGGCGCGCTCAATTGAGGTCGCCTTTTTGAAGCTCGCCTTTTTGTGCGCGCCCTTATTGAATAGAGCCGTACAAGACAGTATTACTGTCACAGAAAATTAAAGGCACACAATACACGGCGGCAGCCCACGAAGAACGGTCAGCTCAGCAAGTAAACATCAACAAAAGAAAGGCTGAAAGAAAGAAAAATACGACCAACAAAAAGAATGCGGTCAAAGTCCCTTGCCATTTAATTTAAACTGTTCTTACTAATGTTTATGCAGTACTGTTCTAGCGCCCGTTATTGTAATGGGCTAAATGACTAGTATATATATATATATAATATATTGTTTAACTTGCGTCCAGGTGTTTGCAATCATTTCAGTAGCTTCTTTCGCGTTAATTTTAATCTCCTCCTGCCTACAAGTTATGCTAATGAGAATTTTTCTCAGCATTTCCTTGTGATGATACACTTTCAGGGTCCAAATGATGCCCAAACCCAATGGCTGAAGCGCTGCCGTGCAATTGGGTTGGAGGAATTCAACGCGAACATTATCTAAATGTGGAAGCATGTTGTGGGCAGCACAGTTATCAATCAGAAGCCGAATCATTTTTTTTTTCTTCATATTGTGAGGTTTCTGAACTCTTTTGAGACCCCCCCCCCACTCCCCACCCAACAGGATCGACACGCTGAAGTGCGTCCTGAAGTGCAATTGCAGCGTCTGTGGAAGATTGTTTGTCCGTTGCTGGGGCAGGGCAATAGGAGGCTCACAGCGCTGCAGTGAAGCACCACAGTAGCAAATCATAAAAGACTGGCGTCGTGCTATAAGTCCCTGTCTTGCACCCCAAAACACGAGGCTGAATCTCAGTACTTTAGCAAAACCAGCTTTATTCAGTTTGAAACAGGAACGGCACAGTTATTTATTGTAGCGGGATCTGCCACTTTGCTATGCACTGACACAGCAGTCAGGCAGGGTCATGCAGGTCAGTGATCAAGAAATCCTGTTATCTGCATTTACAATTTACATGCGCCTAACCTTGCATCACCCATCAAGATCTTTTCTGTTTACTTTGGTGGTGAGACTCAGCTTATCTGTGAGCCTGCTATTGCCCCGTACAGACACGGAGATCGCAATCTGGGACACTCTTCAGCTTGCTGTCTAGTTGTGGGAGGTCCCAAGAGAGTTTACAAACCTCACATTTTCTTGATCGAGTGCCCCATTAATAGGAATGTTTCTTGAACGAACATCACTGAACCACATAGAAACTGCTTTTTCGACATCTTCAAATGCAGCAGTACACATACGTTTGCAACCCAAGATTTTTCTTCTTTTTTTTGCTCTGTCTTTCAAGAAAGTTGACAGTGTAGATGGCGAAATTCCGAATTCACTGACGTCTTTTTTCTATTTGTCGCAATCGAGAGCTGCAAAAAATTACATTTTTTTTGTTCTAATTTGAACTGTTACCGTTTTTTTGTGTCTGCCGTTTCTATAGGAGGGTGACAATGAGTTAAATTCCAATGGATGTTTTTCAAATGGTGATGAGCAATAAGCAAAAGGTATCACTGAAAACCACTGAAAACAAAAATAGCAAAAAAAAAAAAAACACAGTACAAGGAAAGTTCAAAGAAAGAAAAAAAAATTACAGTGTTTCTGTTTGGGGATCATTGTGCACAACTGAGCTGTGGCCACAGAACTAACTGCTCTGTGGATAATTCATTCAGGCATTTCAAGGTCTTTTGTGCACTTCGTTGTAATGAAAGTATCTGCTGAATGTACTTCGTAGTAATCGGATTTCTATAGACTCGTGTCATATGGGGAAGCTGTAGGGACCATAAACATACTTCGTTGTAATGAAAATTTCGTTGTAAAGATAGTCGTTGTTATGGAATTTTACCTGTATATATGTATGTATGTATGTATGTATGTATGTATATGTATATATGTGTGTATATATATGTGTGTGTGTATATATATATATATATATATATATATATATATATAAAATATAATATGCAGTGGGGCAAAAAAGTATTTAGTCAGCCACCAATTGTGCAAGTTCTTAAACTTAAAAAGCCCACTTAAAAAGATGAGAGAGGCCTGTAATTTTCATCATAGGTATACCTCAACTATGAGAGACAAAATGAGAAAAAAAATCCAGAAAATCACATTGTCTGATTTTAAAGAATTTATTTGCAAATTATGGTGGAAAATAAGTATTTGGTCACCTACAAACAAGCAAAATTTCTGGCTCTCACAAACCTGTAACTTCTTCTGTAAGAGGCTCCTCTGTCCTCCACTCGTTACCTGTATTAATGGCACCTGTTTGAACTCGTTATCAATATAAAAGACACCTGTCCACAACTTCAAACAGTCACACTCCAAACTCTACTATGGCCAAGACCAACGAGCTGTGAAAGGACACCAGAAACAAAATTGTAGACCTGCACCAGGCTGGGAAGACTGAATCTGCAATAGGTAAGCAGCTTGGTGTGAAGAAATCAACTGTGGGAGCAATTATTAGAAAATGGAAGACATACAAGACCACTGATAATCTCCCTCGATCTGGGGCTCCACGCAAGATCTCACCCCGTGGGGTCAAAATGTTCACAAGAACGGTGAGCAAAAATCCCAGAACCACACGGGGGGACCTAGTGAATGACCTGCAGAGAGCTGGGACCAAAGTAACAAAGGCTACCATCAGTAACACACTACGCCGCCAGGGACTCAAATCCTGCAGTGCCAGACATGTCCCCCTGCTTAAGTCAGTACATGTGCAGGCTCGCCTGAAGTTTGCTAGAGAGTATTTAGATGATCCAGAAGAGGATTGGGAGAATGTCATATGGTCAGATGAAAAAACTCTACTTGTCGTGTTTGGAGGAGAAAGAATGCTGAGTTGCATCCAAAGAACACCATACCTACTGTAAAGCATTGGGGTGGAAACATCATGCTTTGGGGCTGTTATTCTGCAAAGGGACCAGGACGACTGATCCGTGTAAAGGAAAGAATGAATGGGGCCATGTATCATCAGATTTTGAGTGAAAACCTCCTTCCATCAGCAAGGGCATTGAAAATGAAACGTGGCTGGGTCTTTCAGCATGACAATTATCCCAAACACACCGCCCGGGTAACGAAGGAGTGGCTTCGTAAGAAGCATTTCAAGGTCCTGGAGTGGCCTAGCCTGTCTCCAGATGTCAACCCCATAGATAATCTTTGGAGGAAGTTGAAAGTCCGTGTTGCCCAGCGATAGCCCCAAAACATCACTGCTCTAGAGGAGATCTACATGAAGGAATGGGCCAAAATACCAGGAACAGTGTGTGAAAATCTTGTGAAGACTTACAGAAAACGTTTGACCTCTGTCATTGCCAACAAAGGGTATATAACAAAGTATTGAGATGAACTTTTTTTATTGACAAAATACTTTTTTTCCACCATAATTTGCAAATAAATTCTTCAAAAATCAGACAATGTGATTTTCTGGATTTTTTTTTCTCATTTTGTCTCTCATAGTTGAGGTATACCTATGATGAAACTTTCAGGCCTCTCTCATCTTTTTAAGTGGGAGAACTTGCACAATTGGTGGCTGACTAAATACTTTTTTGCCCCACTGAATATATGTATGTGTTGAATAGTTTACTAATGCAATGAGTACGCAACATGTGTTTCACCCTAATTCTGGGCTCATTTGGCATACACACTCACTGAACCCCCCACTGATCTGCTTCTCGCAACTGAAAGAGGGCACCATGGTGGTTGTTAGCCGACTTGCTGACGAACCACAAGCATTACCTGGTAGGTAACCACCCATGCAATCAGATTGTGATTCAGACTACGAATGCCATGAATGTAACTACCCCTATCTACATGCTGTCAAATGAACGAACCACACGCCGTGGCGCAATGTTAGAGGCTTCGCCTCTAGCGCTGACGTCCGAGGTTCGGTTCCCCGAGTGGGGGGTGCAGTGAGTGTGTACACTTGATGAGCCCAGAATTTGGGCGAAACACGTGTCGCATACTCTTTACATTATTTGACAGTAAAACTATTTCAACCATATATATATACACACACACACACACACACACACACACACATATACATACACACTCACTCCCTCTCTCTCGTCCCGCGAAACTTCTTGCACGTCACTCCCTACTTACAAACAATTTCTCAGAGACACTTTAACGTCCCACAAGACATGGAGGTAAGACAAAAGGACAGCTGCTGTACAGGCTTTTAAATGATCTACGCACAGCGCAACATGCAGATCACGCAGCTCGGCAGCAGCAGCTGCTGTACAGGCTTTTAAATGATCGTTGTGCAGTGCGACATACAGATCACTCAGCTCGGTAGCAGCTAGCAGATAGCCAGCAGCTGCTTTGTCCTTAGCGTGCATTCATATATATACGTATGTGTGTGTGTGTCTTCGTGGTAGTTTTGTTGCATTGTCAGGTGTTCTGAGAAAAGTAAGAATTTAATTTTGCTAAGTATGTAGTGTATAGTATGTATAATGTTCTTACTTTGAAATGCTGTGTACAGAATGTTGTACCTTGGTCTCATCTGTGTGTAGAAAATTTTTCCAAAAGTCATGGGGTGTCACGGATGGCCGGGGTCCTCTTCACTGAGAGGACTGGGGGAGCAAACGTGGGCAGCACAGTACCTCCCCCAGGATGCTGGATGGCAGCCCCCATGGGTTGCAGTGGTGCTTCAAACTCCCACACGTCTTAATGGGAGATGCAGTTATTTACAGGCCTGTTGGGATGCGGGGGTGCTGTAGCTGCTCCTGAACCCGTGTGGGTGGTTGTTCCGCCACACCTGGAAGCGCAGCCGGAAGTGGGGCATTCAGCACCTGGAGCACTTCCTGGTGACTTGTATAAGGTGCCAGCAGAGACTACTTGGTGAGACAGAGTTGGGTGGTAGTGGATGAAGCTTACTGGAGAGGAGTGGTGGAGATAGAGAGAAGAGGAAAAAGTATTGTGCTTTGGACTGTGTGTTGTGGGCTCGTGGAAATGGGGAAAACGTTCTCCACAAGAGAAGAAAAGTAAAAAGCACTTGTTTTTATCAGTGTGCCTTCCATGTCTGTCTGTGTCGGGTTAAGCGCTGGTATAGCACCACCAACTGTCACAGGGGTTTATGTATGTGCTTCCTGGCAACTTAGAGACAGGCATGTATTTTCTTTTTGGTTAGCAGAGGTTTCTATCTTATTATTCTCCAATGAACTCCATTTTTCTCTGTATTTTTCTAATTGTGAAGTCATAAATGCTGACATTTTCTGAGACAAGACTAGCCTGCAATTTTTTTTACGCTGAAACATGGTCTTCTGAATTATTTTACACTTAACACTTTGACAGAATGTCTAAGCCCCATAAAAAGATTTACTACCGTTCCAGTGTGTTCTATTTGGAACTTATGGCTACTCACTGTTGGTCCGTGGAGTGTCAAATCCTTAGAATTGACTTTGTAGCCCATTCTAGACTGACAAAAATCAGAACTCTTTTTTACCTGATCTCTTTAGGAAGTTCCTTTGATCATGGCACTATGCACTTGCTGAATCCTTGTGTTGGCAACTTCACTCTGAATGTTAGGGTACTGAATACTTTTAATCAGCTGATTCCAACTTTATCACTTTAATTGTGTTTATTTAACTAGGAGGCATTTACTTTTTCACATAGTGCAAGCTGCTGTAGAATAAATTAAGTAAGTTTAAAAGATGTTCTTCTTGAGCACCATGCTGCCTTTTGTCTAATACAGTATTAGACTTCAGTTGAAAACTGTTTTGTTTTTGTTTGTTTTTTTTCCTTTATTTCACCTTATACAATTTCTTGAATTAGGCATTTGTTAGTTTTTGCATACCCCTTGGGGTTAGAGCACAAGGTCAGCCATTGCACAGCCCTCCTGGACAAGTGCAGGTTAAGGACCTTGCCAAGGGCCCAGCAGAGTAACATCCCTTTTGGCAGTAGCAGGGATTTGAACCGGTAACTTTCCGGATACCGGCCCAAATCCTTAACCACAAGGCCACTACTCTGCCTGATAACATTACTTGTTAAATATGAAACACCGAGGAAACTGGGAAGGGTAAAATACTTTTTCACAGTTATGAGCATAGAATATAGTTAGGTTTTATAAAAAAAAAAACAAGAATTGGGTTCATGTCACTTTTGCCTATAGTACAAATTAACTGGACTGGCAACTAATTACTGCTCTTTAGGTCAGCAATAATCATAGTAATGAGTCTGAATGTTCCATTAATTTTCAGTTTGCATACCAGATGTAGCAAGGGATAAACTTTAAGTTAAAACAACACTGAGGTTCATTGCACTGATTGCTGATGTTCACCCTTTAGTAAGGACAAAATGATTTTTAATTTGCAATATTTATTTATTTCCTTTGCCTGTAATGGATGTTATTGCATTAAAACCCCTGTACCCTGTTAAGTAAATCTCTTATGTTAGTTACCCCTTTAACACAAAGCCTTTAGCATATCCACACTTGCTTCTGAGGTTTACAGTTTGATCTATAGAGATCTTGTGCCTTTAGGTGAACTGTTATTGTGACTTGTGGCATTTCTTCAGGTTATTGTCTTCTGCTCATCCTCATGGACCATTTGAATCTGTAAATACTGTTCAGGCTGTTGGTGGGGTGTATTAAGCATAGAATGGTAATAAAGCAGGCCCCTTGATAGTTTCTCAACAAGCAGCATAGGCTGCAAAGATATGCGCACTGCTTAAAGACAACAAATGGCTTTCTGTAATAATGATTTTTACATGTACAGTATGTCTTATGGGTCCATAAGAAAACCTCCAAGACATGAATATATACATATATAAATACATAAATACATTACATGCCCCCTCACACATTTTGCACATTGTCATTAGGTACAGTGTTCTTATTTGTAATGATTAGCATCCGTCAGTAGGTGGCACACATAGTTTTAAATGTGAATTACCAAAATGTTGTACAGTATACTCAATATTTTTATGGTCTTTTCAGTTTATTCTTGATCATGATGATGTTTGCCTTTTGGGGCTTCTTAAGTTGTGCTGACCAATCAGACTTTAGTTTATGCTGTATAACTCTTTATACAGGACTTATAAGAGTGTTATTCATATTTTCAGACCAAGTTAGCTATAGGATACTTGGAATGCATTTGGTACAGGGACAGCAGTCTGCAGCTGCATGATGGGAAAATCTAAAGTCACTGTGTAACTGAAACTGGGATGTGAAGTGAAACTGGTGAACCCTGAGGGCTTCCGATTGAACCTGGGCCTCTATATCTGTGAGGCAGCAGCAGTGAGCACTTTCCCACCTAAAACACTATAAAGAAAAGCTGATAGTTTCAGTAAATTAGACCAATTAAAACATGATAGTTTTCAGTGTTTTTTGTCAGTTCTCATTGTTACATTTTTCAAAAGGTGTGATGGGTTTCATATTTTTCTGATTTTTACATGCCTGTTTTTTTATTTTACATCTATGTATCTTTTTTCTTAAAGAACCCCATGTTATTGATTGGTTTTCCTCCTGTCTCTAATACAATCCTGAATTTATTTTTAAATGCCTAAGTATATTGTCCTGGCTTTGTCAAGTTCTTGGGGCAGATTTCTGTTTCCTTAGGTGCTGAATTCTCACTAGAATCCTTCTCAAGGTGCTGCTGAGGACATAATTCACTACTGAAATTGCATATTTTTCAGACGTACATCAGCACTTCCTGAGGCTTAATCTGTGGTGTCACTGCCTGACCTTGCTCTAGCTTAGTGAGCATCGCTTAACTGTGATTGCCGTGTTACTGCAATGATTTCTTTTTAATGTGTCTACAGTGTCCTCTTTTGTATGGAGTGTTCAATTGTTGGAAACATGGATGGATGGGCACAAAGCTGTGGTTCTGTTATAGAAGGCATTGTAGAATTTTTAAATATCAATCCTTGTAGATTGTTCATAAGCTTTTATTGTACTGAAACGTGTTAATTGCTTTGTGAAGTGCTTTTTAATAGTGCTCACTGGGAAAGTGCATTCATCCATCTATTATTGATCCTGCTTCATCTGGTTTAGGGTTGTGAACACTTGAAAAAGTGTTAAATATTCACTTAGCGATTTTTAAGCTTACATTTTAGAATCAGTAGTAAAAGTGTCAATATGGGCAATATCTTTTAGGTGTGCAAAGGATAGACTATTTCCCTGGAAACATGCATTTTTCTGTCAAGGTGAAACACAAAAACAGTATTTTGAGTTTTTCTGGTGCTAATAATTTTTGGCAGACAATTTTTTAAGGCTATCTCAAAAATATACTGTACTTTGCTCAAAAAGTAGTAATTCATTCAAAATGTCAGTGTTTTTAAGTGTCAATGAGGAAAGGAATTTTTAATTTCAAATATGACCCCCAGCCTCCTCTTATACAATACTATGGTCCCTAAAATTGTTTAAAAATCCCCAGGGTCCCATCATCAAAATATGTTCTTGTGGACCATTAAACTGTACTAAATCAAAGGTTAATCTTGTGAACAAATTTAAGTGGACATTGATGAATATTCCTCTCATCCGTAGATATTATTTTTTGGTAAAAATAAAACTAGAATTTGTATTTTTGGACATCAGTTTCTTTACTGTTTAATTACTTACCACTTGGGATGAAATGCTTCTGTTCTCAAACCCACTCGATTTAATTTAATTTCATGAAGAATTGAGCCTCTCCTTTCAGCACTGAACACTTCTCATACTCGCACAGGGTCAGTTTAGATTTGTCAAATAAAATAAAACACATCTTTGAAATGTAGCAGCAAAGCCCATGCACACATAGGGAGAATGTGCAATCTCCACATGAACAGCAACTGGGAGTGAAATCTGTAAAGCTACAATGCTAATAACCAGTATGCTAGCCTTTCTGAATAAAATGGTACAGGTCAAGAGACTGAAGAAATTATTTTCTTCTCCTCTGTCATTTTATTTTACAGACTTTAAGAGTGTAGGTTTAAAAAACATTATTGTATAAAAATAAGCTTACAGTGTTATCTGTGTTGTGTTTTGTACGTATTCCTTTTGGTATAATTCAGTGGGTCATAAGTGAGTTTTAATTCCTAACAATTTCACAATCAGTGCATCATTATTACTTTTAATTGATCTCTTGTTTTTGTTCTTTGATTGTAAGAAATTCTTAAATAAGTTGTATTTTTTGCCAAAATTTAAATGCTTAGATCTCATTTGCCTTTTTCTTTTTTGTTTCATCCTTTAAATTGTACCCAAATGATGACAAAACTGAATGGTAATAGGGTTAGGGAGCAATGGCTTCAGTGCCATATTCACATTTAAGGCAGCAAAACTCTACAGAAGAGGGTAAATTATGAAGAAAACAGGAAACAAACATAAGCACTTTAAAGCAATGCCAAAGAGTACAATTACTATATTTATAGATATTTACAGGAAGGTCCATATATATTTGGACAGAAGCAACTTTTTTCTAATTTTGGTTCTGTACATTACCACAATGAATTTAAAATTTCAGACTTTCAGCTTTAATTCAGTGGGGTGAACAAAAGGATTGCATAAAAATGTGAGGTAACTAAAGCATTTTTGTAACACAATCCCTTCATTTCAGGGGCTCAAAAGTAATTGGACAATTGACTCAAAGGCTATTTCATGGGCAGGTGTGGGCAAGTCCGTCGTTATGTCATTATCAATTAAGCAGATAAAAGGCCTGGAGTTGATTTGAGGTGTGGTGCTTGCATGTGGAAGATTTTGCTGTGAACAGACAACATGCGGTCAAAGGAGCTCTCCATGCAGGTGAAAGAAGCCATCCTTAAGCTGCGAAAACAGAAAAAACTCATCAGAGAAATTGCTACAATATTACGAGTGGCAAAATCTACAGTTTGGTACATCCTGAGAAAGAAAGCAAGCACTGGTGAACTCAGCAATGCAAAAAGACCTGGATGTCCACGGAAGACAACAGTGGTGGATGATCGCAGAATCATTTCCATGGTGAAGAGAAACCCCTTCACAACAGCCAACCAAGTGAACAACACTCTCCAGGGATTATGCGTATCGATATCCAAGTCTACCATAAAGAGAAGACTGCATGAAAGTAAATACAGAGGGTGCACTGCAAGGTGCAAGCCACTCATAAGCTTCAAGAATAGAAAGGCTAGATTGGACTTTGCTAAAGAACATCTAAAAAAGCCAGCACAGTTCAGGAAAAACATTCTTTGGACAGATGAAACCAAGATCAACCTCAACCAGAATGATGGCAAGAAAAAAGTATGGAGAAGGCGTGGAACAGCTCGTTATCCAAAGCATACCACATCATCTGTTAAACACGGTGGAGGCAGTGTGATGGCTTGGGCGTGCATGGCTGCCAGTGGCACTGGGACACTAGTGTTTATTGATGATGTGACACAGGACAGAAGCAGCCGAATGAATTCTGAGATGTTCAGAGACATACTGTCTGCTCAAATCCAGCTAAATGCAGTCAAATTGATTGGGCGGCGTTTCATGATACAGATGGACAGTGACTCAAAACATACAGCCAAAGCAACCCAGGAGTTTATTAAAGCAAAGAAGTGGAAAATTCTTGAATGGCCAAGTCAGTCACCTGATCTTAACCCAATTGAGCATGCATTTCACTTGTTGAAAACTAAACTTCAGACAGAAATGCCCACAAACAAACAGCAACTGAAAGCCGCTGCAGTAAAGGCCTGACAGAGCATTAAAAAGGAGGAAACCCAGCATCTGGTGATGTCCATGAGTTCAAGACTTCAGGCTGTCATTGCCAGCAAAGGGTTTTCAACCAAGTATTAGAAATGAACATTTTATTTCCAGTTATTTAATTTGTCCAATTACTTTTGAGCCCCTGAAATGAAGGGATTGTGTTAAAAAAATGCTTTAATTGCCTCACATTTTTATGCAATCGTTTTGTTCACCCCACTGAATTAAAGCTGAAAGTCTGCACTTCAACTGCATTTGAGTTGTTTCATTTAAAATTCATTGTGGTAATGTACAGAACCAAAATTAGAAAAAAGTTGTCTCTGTCCAAATATTTATGGACCTAACTGTATATGGTAGATAAATAAACAATGAAATCGATTAAAAGTAAGAATGAAGCACTGTGAAATTGCTTGGAATAAAATAACTGTAGCCCTAGGGTTCCCTTGGGACTGAGCTTGAAAATCACTAGATTTTTTGTTTATTATTGTAATATTAATTTATTTATCTGAGTAGCTGTTGGCTTCAATGCTCCAAGACTGGCAGTGTTAACTAGCACTACTACTTCTTAGCCCCATGATGGACTTGCTATCATCCAAGACTTTTCTACCTTATGCCTGATGCTGCCAAGCTCCATGTAGTCTCCCTGACCTTAACTGTATTAAGGGGTTTGAATATAGAATATTCTACTGTTTAAGAAATGGCAAGGTAGCACAAAAGTTGGCACTGCTGGATCTGCTGCCTCACTGATCCAGCATCCATGCTTCAGATCACTCCCTGGTGGTCATCTGTATATAGTGTGCATGTTCTCCCTGTGTGTTGATTTTCCTTTCACATCCTTAAAACCATGGAGGGTAGGGTAACTGGTATTTCCATATTGAGCCCATAGCAGTGTGTGTGAGAATGTATCCTACTTATGCCTGATGCTGCTGGAATTGGTTCCAGCCCCATATGACCCTTAATGTGAACTGAGCAGGTTTGGGAATGTTATTGGCTTACTCTAAGTGTTCAATGCTCTTTGATCAATTTTATTCTTTGTCCTCTTTTATTGTTCTCCTTTTTAATCTTACTGGGCCAAGCATGGCTTTGAACCCTCCTTTTATCATGATTGTTGTGTCTGTCACCAGGCCGGATTACACAGCACACTGCTCCATCAAATGATATAGAACTCGAGTCAAGACACTTTAGCAGGTCAAATTAAAGACCCAAGGCTCATTTTAAGCTGCATGGTTTCAGAGTCACAGTTCAGCAGATCAGAAAATAAGATAAGAAATAAATGGATTCAGAAGTATAGAGGGCATCGCAACTGGAATCTGTCAAACTTACAGTTCTTTTCAAGTTGTAAGTATTCTTTTTAAGTTTTTAGGCACACTTTCAAAATCCCACATGATTTTAGTGCTAATGCAAAGGACATAGTGCCTGACTGAGCTTCTCTGCTGTTTTTTTAGTTTTCAGCTCAGGGTTTTTAGAAACATGCTTTCAGCTTATGACAAATGACAGGATATGCTCGTCACCCAAAGCCGAGTGACATTCATTCTTCTAACAACGACATTTAAGCTCTCACACAGACTGCTACATTATTGATGTCAGTTTGTGAAGATGGCTTGGCTTGCATTCTCTTCAAGTGATTTATTTGTACTGACACGTGTGCATTGCAAGTGGCAAAACAAAATAAATTAAACAGTGCTGCTGCTTGGTCGTATCCCAGTGGTTTTCAGTGAGTTAGTGACACCACCTGCTTGTAGGCTGATAAGATTGTGTCTGGCCTGTGAGGATGTGCTGTAGGAGATTGTAATGATGAGCTTACTCATCTTATTATCACTGGTGTGGATAGGGCCTAAGATAGAGTGCCCTTAAAGCTAATTATTGATTTTAATGTGCTTGTTGTACTTCTTTAATTGCTTCAAAAGTCATTTGATGCTAAAGTAGCTGAACCCCAGGCTTAAATACTGCCAAGAGCTACAACAATCTAATATCCATTCATTTTCAATTTTTTTTTTTCTCCACTTGAGGATCACCATAAGCTGATGGCCTTCATAGCAGCATTAGGAACAAGGTGTCGTGGCAAAAGTAGATGTGGTGCTAGTCCATTATGGGCCACAGTTAAGTACAGAATGTACCCACACTTAGTCATGCACGGTTACTTTAATTCACCAAACTACATAACCTGCACATCTTCGAATTTAGGAAGGAAACATTCATAGAAATATAAGCAGAAAGTTCATCTTTATGTATACACACCCTTATATTTGGATGTGTATGTACAATTGTGTTCAGAATAATAGCAGCATGTTTAAAAAAGCGAATAAAGCTCAAAATCCTTATAATAGCTTATATTTCCATACACGCAAATGTATTGGGAATTGTGTTCAGAATAATAGCAGTGTGTTTAAAAAAGTGAATAAAGGCTCAAAATCCTTATAATAGCTTTTATTTCCATAAATGCAAATGCATTGGGAAAACTGTACATTCTATGTCAAATCAAAACATGAAGAAAAATGTATCACATTTGTGTTACTCTTTACAGAAAGTGAAGAAAAGGGAATATTAAGCTGTTCAAAAATAATAGCAGTATGGAGTTAAATTAGTGAGGACATTCATTCTGTGAAAAAACAGGTGTCAATTATGGCCCTTATTTGAGGAAGGAAGGCAGCAAATGTTTGTACATGCTGGTTATAGTGCATTTCTCACTGAAAATCTGAGTAAAATGGGTCATTTCAGACACTGTTCAGAAAAACAGCATACTTAGATTAAAAAGTTGATTGGAGAGGGGAAACCATAAAGTGCAGAAAATGATAGGCTGCTCAGCTAAACTGACTACAAATGCTTTAAAATGGCAACCAAAACCTGAAGGATATGGAAGAAAACGGAAAGCTACCATTCGAATGGATTGAAGAATAGCCAAAATGGCAGTGACTCAGCCAATGATCAGCTCCAGGAAGATCAAAGAAGGTCTAAAGTTACCTGTGAGTACTGTTACAATTAGAATACAACTATGACGTGTGCTGAAGAGGTTACAATTTGCCAAAGAACACATTTGACTGGCCTAAAGAGGAAGATGCAGACAGTTTGTCAGACGACCCCCAAACACTGAATTCAAGCCACAGTATACTGTGAAGCATGGTGACACAAGCATCATGATATGGGGATGTTTCTCATACTATGGTATCGGGCCTATTTATCGCATACAAAGGATCATGGATCAATTTGAATACCTCAAAATACTTGAAGAGGTTATGTTGCCTTATCCTGAAGAGGAAATGCCCTTGAAATGGGTGTTTCAACAAGTCAAAGACCCCAAAAACACCAGTAAATGAGCAGCATCTTGGTTCCAGACCAACAAGACTGACATTATGGAGTGGCTAGCCCAATCCCCAGACCTTAATCCAGTAGAAAACTTGTGGGGTGGCATCAAAAATGCTGTTTCTGAGGCAAAACCAAGAAATGCAGAAGAATTGAGGAATGTAGTCCAATCATCCTGGGCTGTTCACAGGTGCCAGAAGTTGGTCCACTCCATGCAACACAGATGTGCAGCAGTTCTCAGAAACAGTGGTTATACAACAAAATATTAGTTCAGTGATTCAAAGGAAAGCAAAATCTTGAAACATTTTCAGTTTATTCAGTGAATGTTTGAGTTTGTAAAGAAGAATGCAGACACTGCTATTTTTTGAGCAGCCTAATATTACATTTTCTTAACTTTCTGTAAAGGAATAACACAAATTTGATAAATTTGTCTTCATGTTTTGATTTGAAATAGAATGTGCAGTGTTCCCATTGTACAGTGGAACCTCGAGATACCTCTGTATACGAGAAATTCAAGATACGAGGAAAGTATGAGCAAAAAATTCAGATCTAAATACGAGCATTGGCTCGCGTAACGAGCCACGAGCCAGGCTGTGGGTATGCGTGACGCGTTTCCCGATCCGCCTCGACTTGGGGATTCACCCAAGCTGACGCTGCCCGCATTTAACGTGAAAATAATTATTCCACGATGCCTCTCAAGAAGATTGTTGCCTCAGATAGTGCTGCAAAGAAAAAAAGGAAGCCATGGGCGTTGAAATTAAGAAAGAAATCATAGATAAACATGAGCGTGGTGTAAGAGTGACGGAACTGGCGAAGACTTACGGCCGTTCGACATCGACGATCTGCACTATTCTGAAGAAGAAGGAAGAAATTAAGAAATTTGATGTGGCCAAAGGAGTTACCGTGACTTCCAAGCACCGTCCAAAACTCCTAGAAGATGTTGAGAAGCTGTTGTTGGTGTGGATTAACGAGAAGCAGTTAAAAGGCGATTCGGTGTCGGAAGCTATCACTTGCGCTAAGGCTAAGAAGCTGTACTTGGACCTTCATCGAAAAACACCAGGTACGTCGGCTGAAGATGAGGAGGCAATTAAGGCAAGCCATGGATGGTTTGAAAAATTTAAAAAGAGAACCGGTATTCACAGTGTTGTGCGACATGGGGAGGCTGCCAGCTCTGATACAGCTGCTGCTGATAAATTTGCGCAAGAGTTCCAACAATTTATTACTAGTGAGGGGTTTATTCCCCAGCAAGTGTTTATTGTGATGAAACAGGTCTTTTTTGGAAGAAAAATGCCTAAGAGGACCTACATCACGCAAGAGGAGAAATCTTTGCCTGGCCACAAGCCAATGAAAGATAGGCTTACCCTCTTGTTCTGCGCCAACGCAAGTGGAGACTGTAAAATCAAGCCGTTGCTCGTTTACCACTCAGAAAATCCACGAGTTTTCAAGAGGGGGAAGGTGCAGAAAAAAACAACTGAATGTGATGTGGCGGGCCAACAGCAAAGCCTAGGTAACACGGCAATTTTTCATCGAGTGGGTCAATGAAGTTTTTGGCCCCTCAGTGAAGAAATATCTTCACAAAAATAAGTTGCCACTCAAGGTTTTGCTCGTCCTTGATAATGCTCCTGCACATCCTCCAGGGCTTGAAGATGATTTGCTGGAGGAATTTCAGTTCATCAAAGTCAAGTTTCTTCCTCCCAACACCACTCCACTTCTCCAGCCCATGGACCAGCAAGTAATTTCCAACTTTAAAAAGCTGTACACGAAGGCCTTGTTTCAAAGGTGTTTTGAAGTGACTGAAAATACAAGCCTGACCCTCAGAGAATTTTGGAAGGATCACTACAACATCTTAAATTGTTTAAACCTTATTGATAAGGCCTGGGAAGAAGTCTCAGTGAGGACCCTGAATTCGGCATGGAAAAAACTGTGGCCTCAGAGTGTTCCTGACTTTGGTTTCGATCCTCAACCTGTGGACAAAACAGTGCAGCTAGTCGAAGAAATTGTATCTCTGGGGAAAACTATGGGTCTGGATGTGGATGGTGCTGATCTGGATGAGTTAGTGGAGGAGCATAGTGAAGAACTTACAACGGACGAACTTAAGGAACTTCTCAAGGAGCAGCAGCAAGAGGTGGTAGAAGAGCTTTCGTTAGGGAAGGAGGGAGCAGGGGATGAGGCCCTCTCTTCCAGTAAGATTAAAGAAGTGTTGGCAAAGTGGGAAGGAGTAAAAACTTTCTTTGAAGAAAATCACCCTAATAAAGCAGTGCGTGGGCGCACCATGAACTTGTGTAATGACAATGCAGTGTTGCATTTTAGGGGCATCTTAAAAAGAAGACAGAAGAAAGTGTCATTAGATAAGTTTTTGGTAAAGCAACCTGCAACTAAAAGAAAGTTAAGTGATTCTGACCCAGAACCTGCTTCCAGTGGGGTAAAATTCCCAAGAAGAGAGAGCCTTCCTGAATCAGAGGTGGACTCTACTTCCCCACAGTAACCCGTTTCCTCCTCCCCACCTCCCTATCGTCTCCCTCAAGCCAGCCAGGACTCTTCATAAAGGTAAACTACAGTTATATTATTTACCAGTGTTATTTATTAAAGGTAAACTACAGTATGTGTTATTTATCAGGGTTATTTGTTAGGAAAATTGATTTTTATGTTGATATTTTTGTGGGTGCGGAACGGATTAACTGGATTTCCATTATTTTCAATGGGGAAGTTTGTTCTAGATAAGAGAAATTCGCTATACGAGCTTAGTGCTGGAACGAATTAAACTCATATCTAGATGGTTCCACTGTATTTGCATGTATCAAAATAAAAGCTATTATAAGGATTTTGAGATTTATTCATACTTTTAAACACACTGCTCTTATTCTGAACACAACTGTAAATGTGATGGACTGATTACTTGGGCTGGTTACTGCCTTCATGCTGATGCTGCCAAGATAAGCTCTGGTGCTCCCTATTGTCACAACTGCCTCTTTCAGGCCAACCACAAAGAAAACTCCTAAACGTTCTAACTACAAATGATTAGCTGTAAAATTAATAATTACATTTATGTAAACAATACAAAAATTCCCAAAAACAAAAAAATACATATTCAAACGGTTAATAATATGTACATACAGTAATTGTATGTGTTTTGTTAAGCTTACATGCATAGGATGTCACCTTTCTTTTGCTGTTTTGCAGTTGCTCGTGATGGGCGTAGCGGTGTAGGATTTGGCAGTAGTTGAAGACAGCAGCACACAGGGCCCATTGTTCAAACTGCATTTTAGAAGAAACTCCACTAAACTTTGTTAAACTGAGGGCTGAACACTTTTTCAAGTATTTTCTTAATGCAAAAATTCTGGAGATTGACTTGGATTGTTCAGTAAATTTGTATCAATTTTGCTTCTTTTTATTTGATGAACTTACAGCCACCAATTTGTAGCTGCATTGAGATTCGCTATTGTTATTTCTTAAAAAAAAATTTATGGCGGCTAACAGCCTATAAACCTGAATTCAGTGATGCATACAAATAAATAAAAAAAAAGAATGCGCAAGAATACTTTTCACAAAAATAGGTGGTGGATTTACAGGACCTATGACCAAGGCTGCCACCTAATTCTGAAAAGGACATTTCAGCACAAAAAAAAGGACTTTGTGGGATGCCTTCCTCTATGATACTACAGTCCACCTTGGTTTTTCTTGTATGGTGTTTTAGAAATGTTCTTTGGTTTTGGCCACAGTTCATGGTACTCTCAAAGAAAATGTGTTCATTGACAAACTCATAATTATCTTAAGCACTCTCAAATCCACCTCCTCCAGTTCTTAGAGCAAAAGCCTATTTCCCAGGCAGCACTGGGCACAATGCAAGAAAAGACAGGGTTCTAGTTTCTCACAGAGTCCGCTCCTTCATACACCCACACTCACACCGAGATCTTTTAACCAAGTGTCTGAGGCTTTGAGAATGTGGGAGGAAAACTGAAGGAAAGCATGTAGACAGAGAGACAATATGCAGACTCCACACAGACAACCAACTGCTGGATTTGAACCTAGTACAGTTGATATGTAAATAGGCTGTGCTAATCAGTTTGCTCTCTACTGTGCCACATAAGCTAAGAATATGTTAGCAATATTTTAAGTAATTATCAGAAATTAAATTAAATTGACAGCATTTATACTTCACCCAAAATTTCTCTGGCAGGAGAAATAAAATTTCTTATTTTACTTAGCATAATTTATTTTACATATGCTAGATTTTTTTGTAATATTCGACCGATGTCCGGCCTTTTGACTAAATAAATCTCTACATAAAAAGTTGAAGAATTAAATTTTTAAAGTTAAAATAGCAGAGATAACAAATTATTTAACAGGATAGCTAAAAACTTCATCTACGAAAAATTTTGTGAACTACAATAAACATTAGAAAGAATGAGCTCTGAGATTTAAAATATATATATATATATATATATATATATTATCAGTGTTTTTCTAAACTGTAGGTTTTTGACACTCCATCCTCCATACACTCTTCCATTATCCCTCCAGAGTCTGAAACCACCCCTTCTGTTAAATTTAAGGATTTCAGTTTAAGCCCTGATATGTATTGTCTTGAATATGTTACCAATGTTTCTGCACTGTTTATAGCTCTGCGTGATTCATCCAGTATATATATTGTTCATTCAAAAAATGGCTAGTATAAGTCTTAAAAAAAGGCTACATTTAAGTCCAGCCTTATGAGTCCACCAAAAGCTCAACTTCAATTAAAAACATTCAAATAAACACACACATTTAAATAGAGTGATCCGGTGGAACTAGATTGTCTACATTTTAAATAACCTGTTACATAGTAGAATATTATGTGTTTATAGCCATATTTATGGTTCATTTGAAACTTATATGTGATTGCTTGCTGTGTGCAAGACAATGAACAGCTAGATAGAAAAAAAAAACTGCTGCAAATATAAACACATAACGTTGGTGGTTGCCAAGATCAGCTGTATTCATACAGGCTGTCCTGAATGCATGAATTAATTACTGGAAATTTCTGCATAAATGCTATGTGAAATGGGCTTTTGGATGGAAACAATCATCTGACTAAACACCCCCCCCTGGAATCTGACATATTCAGCTATATTTAATTACAAATTTGAACTCGCTACTCATGAAGAAAAGGTTAAAGCAGAGCTTAAACTCTTTTTTTTTTTTCTTTCAAAACAGAAAAGGATCCACTAATGTGGTGGAAGGGCTAAGTTTCAGAGCTACCTCTCTTTGCCGAATCCGGCAGTAAGCATTTATGCATTCCAGCATCCGGTGTACCATCAGAGAGTCAGTTCGGTGCCAGTGGACACATTAGTTTAATCTGTGACCTGTGACAGGAGACAAAGTAAATATGCTGACATTTTTACATTTCTAATTTCAATAAAGGAAATTTAATACATATAGGAAAATAGGCCAGAAGCACTTAATTTCTTACGAAAAGATGAGTCACTGCCGCTCATTAGATTTGTTTAGATTTGTGATATTTTATTGTTAACGGTTTCATATTTTAACAGTTTTGTTGTTTTGATATTGTTGAAAATGAGCATTTTGTGTTTTTACTTTTGGTTATTGTGAACTAGACACGTTTACTATTCATGAAAGTTATTTGTGCTACACACCTTGAGCATGGGAAAGACGCTATGTAAATAAAATGTATTATTATTTTATGTATGTCTAATTATAGCATGTGACATTAAAACAACTATATTTGTGATGTGAAATTATATCGTTCCATTCCTAGTGTGCATATATATACATGCAAATATAAAATATATATTGTATAGACATTTATGCATTAAAAAAATATACATTAAAATAAATGAACAAATGGTGTGTCCCTAACAGTTTTTTACAACTTAGTTTTAAACCAAGTCATTAGACCCTTTTCTGCTATCATCCTGTATATATTTTACTATGCCTATGCCAAGGGCTCTTCATCTTTTTGTCTGTAGCAGTCTATCTACATTGTAGTGTTTGGCTATGTCGTAGTCAGACCAAGGGTCAAGGTCTATATTAAGTATTCAAGTACAGTAAATGCTGATTTCTTCAAAGTGCTCTTCATAGGATGCAAAGAAAATTAAAGTGTGTCACAAATAATTTGAAGATTGCTCTTGGATGTATAGATGTTGCTTTAATTGAAATTTGACTTTTCGTGGTTGTAGGTTATCAAGAGCAGAAAAGCATATTTTTTCAGTGGCTGTTTTGAGTTTCACTTAGATTATTTGTAGCTACTTAATAGGCAAAAGTTGGTGTATTTTAATGAACTTAAATTAGGTGTCAGCATCCTTTATTTTGAGATGTGAATCTCAGAATTCAGACTTCTTAAATACAGTAGGTGTCTGCAAAAACAATGTCTTTGATTGTCTAAGATAATTACTGGTAAATGTGTAATAAGAAAAGTACAAATTGGAGTGTTTAGCAGTTAAAAATGTAAGACTGCCTGACCTTAACTATTATAATGTTAATGCAACCTGTTTAACATTTTAATGAATATCATATCAGTTAATTTACTGAATCAATGTGAGAAATCAAACACATAAATAATTACTGCATGGGGCTTTGTATAGCCCAGTTTCTATGCAGATTGGTAAAAAACGTGACATGTAATCATATCCAATTGGATCCAGAGTCATAAAATTACAATAGCAGGTTAATTTCAAGAAGACTATAACAGGTACGGGCGGCATGGTGGCGCAGTGGGTAGTGCTGCTGACTCGCAGTTAGGAGACCCGTGTCCGCTTCCCGGGTCCTCCCTGCGTGGAGTTTGCATGTTCTCCCCGTGTCTGTGTGGGTTTCCTCCAGGTACTCCGGTTTCCTCCCACAGTCCAAAGACATGCAGGTTAGGTGCATTGGCGATTCTAAATTGTCCCTAGTGTGTGCTTGGTGTGTGAGTGTATGTGTGTGTGTGCGCGCCCTGCGGTGGGCTGGGGCCCTGCACAGGGTTTGTTTTCTGCCTTGCGCCCAGTGTTGGCTGGGATTGGCTCCCACAGACCCCCTTGAACCTGTAGTTAGGATATAGAGGGTTGGATAATGGATGGATATACCAGGTAACATTTATTTTCCCTATGGATTAAGGAAAACTAAATTACAAGCTTCCCTCCATTTTTGAGTTACTTCTTGCACAGTTTCTGTCCACTTGAATTTTGTGTCTCGTTCAGGAATACGTACACTAATTAAAAGCCTGATTGCTCACTCCGCTTGTAGGAACTGGTGCAAAAATGAGGTTTTATATTTCTAGCTTCAGGAATTTGCTCAGTCAGGTGAAACGAGGACAAAGCAGCGCTGTACACCCAGACTGTAGAGCCCGATCACAGCAAGAAGTGTTATATGTATCTGACTGTGAGAGGCAAATGCTGATAAGTGCAGTGGAAGATGGATTTATGTCCAGCAGCATCTACTGCAAGCGAGAGTCCAACTCCAAAATATGTTACATTGCCCGCTATGCCCACTCACTCTGGAAAAATGTCCTCATCAGACAACCTAACTTGTACAACTCCAGAGGATCTGAGGACAAGACAGTGCAGAAGTACAAGCTGTCAGGAATGGACTGGGGATCAGTACTTACTCCTTCTTTCATTCTTTTTTTCATTGTGCACTTCCTTCTCCTTCTTCGATCCCTGTCTGTTGATATCCAATGCTTAGTGCACAGCAGTTACATGATGCATAATCAGGGGACATAAACTGTGTGAGCTTGAATGGTGCTTGGCTTCAGCACTGCATTTCTTACTCATGCCACAGCCCACAATGAGTTACACTGATTAGTGTTTTGCACATTTTCTGACGTTTTATAGTGTTATTGACTTAGTTTTTGAATTTTCAAATTCAGTCTAGTGTTTTTCATAACTGCATCTGGACTACTACTTTTTTACATTTTTGCCTATTGTTGAATATTTTTTTTGACATTGTCCTTTTGCATTTCGCCACTGTATTCCCTATTTTTCCTGTATGACCCTTTGCCTGTTTCTGCATTTTCTTTTGGATCAAGGACTTGTTCAAATGAACTTTCTTTTACCTACCTGTATACCTGCTACTACTATGGCTTTCCCCAATCTGTATAATTAAATTGGTGGACGTAATCAGCTGTACCTTACAGAGTCCAGTGGTGATCAGCAGTCCCCCAGCCTGCTGTTACCTGTTGGTGACTTGACATGTTTGCACATAGTATCCTCTATGTACAATACGTTTGGCCAGGAAAGGAATAGGAGTGTTACTTTGAATTTGACAGTGCTTCATTCAGAAAACCTTTCATATCTGCTCTGTGCACACTACTGTATATGGGGAAAATAAACAGAATGGGCCAGCAGTTAAATCCAGTTTCCAGAGACTGTGAGATAGAAACTGTAATTACTGTGTACCTGCACCCATACACTACCTCTGTTTTTGTATGAGATCAGTTGTGCATTTTGAAAGTGAACACTGCCCACTTTTCCAGCCTAAAACATGGTTTTGTTCTGTGTGTTTCCTCAGAGATCAGACCCACAGCTCCTGGCTCAGTTCTACTATGCTGATGAGGAGCTCAACCAGGTGGCAGCGGAACTGGACAGCTTGGATGGCAGAAAGGATCCGCAAAGGTGCACATTGCTTGTCAACCAGTTCAGATCATGTCAGGTAATACACTTTTTACTTAAGTGCAGGTACTCTCATGCCTTTTTAAATCATCGGCGAGTTGGGATGACATGAATGAATGACCTTGAAGGAATACAGTGTTCTTATATACATCACATAGATACATACCAGTAAGAATATGATCATACTTTGTACACATGACAATATATTTGAAGCTGAAATTAAATCAAGTTGTACTATACTCTCTGAAAACAAAGAAGAATATGCCCATCATTCACTACCACAAGAAGAACTAAATACTACTGAGGCACAGCAACACCTAACAAAATCAAATGGGGCTAATACCAGGCACACTAGTGCAGTATTCAGTAGAAGAGGCTAGTAAGTAGCATTAAAAACTGAGGATAAGCTGTCTCTGAATCTAGTGGTGGAATTTCTTTTAGAGGAAAAAAGAATGTGCAGGATGACTGAGGTCATTAAAAATACAGTTTGTATCTCTAAGAGATTGTGCAGTTTGTATCTCTAAGAGATTGTGCATTACATAGGTCCTGAACAGAACTAACCGGAAGTGCTTGTTGAACTACTTCTGGCTGCACTTCCTGGTGTGGCTGTGCTCCCGCCTAAACGGGCTCGTTAAACTGTGCAACTCTATGCAGCTCCCCCTGGCAGAGGCCATGCAGCCCAACCAAGATGAGCTCCGGTATTTCATGAAAGTGGCCCCGACGCAACCCAGGGGAGCTGCCAACAAAGGTTCTGAGGGACGTAGTGTGGCTCCCATGGCTGCTTCCCTGGATCTAGTGACAAAGGGGCGTCCACCACAGGTGTTTATGTGCAGTGCAAGTTCAATATTCTTTTAAATGTCTACAACACCCTGGGCCTAATTTATATTATATAGAAATTTAACTGAACTTAACCAAATCCTAATGTTTACAGACTCTGCTTGAGTCATTCATGTGACACATTGGAATGGGCATGGTGTAAAGTCAGAAATCGGATTCGGAATGGCCAATTTCACTTTAAAAATGGAAGTGATCAAAACTGACCTCAAAAATCTTTATCAGTGTATCTCTACTTATTAGGTGTACTTTCAAGACTTTTCAGATTTTCATTTTGAATTCAAATCTAACACTTTTACATATGTTTAACACCTTACATTTACTTATATTAAATTTCATCTGCCACAAATCTGTCCAAGTCCCTCTGTAACAATAATATTCCACCTGGTCTGGTATACAGACAACCCACCCTTGCCGAACTGCTTTTACAGAAGTTTGGATGCAAGGCTTGCACACAGCAAAGAGACCAGGGGGTAATGCACAGTGGCATTTCTAGGAATTAGTGGTATCAGGGTCATTGTATTCGTTGGGGTTTCCTGTGTGACGAACACCCTTGGGTGAGGGTTCTTCATGGGGCTTCCCAAAGCTATTTCTAGGAGATTAGGAATTACTTGTGGGAGTCTGGGAGAAGATGCTGATTTCTGGGAGACTTGAGATGTCAGGGTAGTGTCTGTAAACTTAACCAGCTTATTAATTTTATTCTTGTCCAGATCATTTATGTATAGTAAAAAGAGCAGTGGCCCTGGCACTAATCTGTAATGGACTTCACTTTTAGCATCACCTAATTCTGAAAAAGTACCCCTCAAATACCCCTCACCATAACCCTTTGCTTCCTTTGTTTGAGTCTATTTTGTACTCCCCTAAACATCATAAATTAAATTGCTACATCATTTAGTATGATCACTTAACATTAATGTGGAACCTTATCAAAAGCCTTCTGGAAATCAAGAGAAATAATATTACATACACCTGTCTTATGGTATGCTTTTGTTTCTTCCTCATAGAATTCCAGTATATTAGTGAAACACAACCTTCCCTGTCTGAACCCATGCTATTTGTTAATACTTCTAGTAATAAACAATACTTCTCCTTCTACAATTTCCAGATTACTTAGTAAAAAATTAAACAGAATACCATACAACATTTTACTCAGGTTTCCAAACCTGGTGGTCTTAGTTTTCTCTGCTTGAACATAGAAATTAAAACATTGTCCACCCAAAGGATACTGTACTTGGAGTACTATTTTATGACACAGGCTTTTATAATCAGCATTTTAAGTAAATCATACAATAGATGATGAATATGATTGTATTATTCAGCTATTTTTAAAAGATGCCACAGTGCCGTAAATATTCTTTGTATTTTGAGATTGTGCTACTGCAACAAATAGAAATACAGTACCAGCAGTAAGATAATTTTTGCAATGTAGTGATATTATCACTTCATATTATCCACACTTCTTAAAGGATGTTAAAAAGTAAAAATGCACTTAAGCATTTTTCTGATTAGCTTCAGTGTAGTTGACCCAATCCTAGTCTTTGGAGATCTGCAGTCCAAAAAATATGAAAAAGGAAAAGCTTCATACACTGCTGCTCCATTGGTGCTGATTAGGTTTGACTGTGCCCTCTGAATGTCATTTTGAGTTATTTTGTCTTGGAGACTTTTAGAGTGAGCTTATTTCTACTGCTACATCACAACATTCTTATATGTGATCTCATATTTTTTTAATTGATCAACTCTGTCACTACTCTGGCAACATTATATTTGTTGATATGATTGTTTCTGGGTTTGCTTACTGAGTCTTGGGTAAGGAGTGACCATAGATTAGACTTCACCAAACAGCTTTGAGAGGCTCCATTTTTCAGAGTAGACATTTTACACAGCAAGCATGCAATTAAAATCCTAGTCCGCTGCAAATTTTTAAAGCTAAACACAAAATAACATACAACAAATCCCAAAACCACAATGCTAAATACAGAAACACCATATGTGTTACAGTATTTTCATTTTTGAATGAAATATAGATAATATAGATAAAGCTTTCCAGAAATAGCATCCTGGTGTAGGTTTATCACTTGTCACAATGTCCAAGAGCAATGCTGACACTTATATTTGATATACACACTGGAGTGAGTCTATGGAGTCTGTCATAATTTTGTAGATTTGATCCACTAAAAGCATTTGCAGAGTATTCATGACAACAGAAGAGAGTGCCACTGATCTTTTGCTTTTTCAGGGATGTTACTTTAGTTTTCCTGTGTAATGGATTTCACATTATTTTTCTTGTTTTTATGTTCATGTTGTTTCAGGCCGTAGTTTAATGTGTCATGTTGGTTATGTTGAATGGGTTACTATGGTTCTGTATGTCGCTAGGGGCCATGACTCATGTTTGTGTTTATAATGTACAGGATCGTGGTCATGGTGGCCATCTTTAAAACAACAATCCATATGTTCAGAAAATGTTTGCAGTTTTTTTTTTTTTTTTTTTTTTTTTACAAGGGAAAGAGACTCTTGCCTTCCATGAGAAAACTCATGATGAACTCTGGTTCATTTTCTTTTCAGTGTTTTTTTTTTACTTTCAGCTTAGACTTTGTTTGTCTCTGATAATGAGCTTGCAGTGCCCTTTTGATTTGATTGTGATCTCAACCTTTGGTAAATAAACTGCTTAGTATTGGGGATTCTCTGTCTCTCTCCCCCTCTCTGCCCTTTGAAAGTTATCTCTGCCTCACTCTTAAAACAAATATTAACTGACTGCTCGGATCTTTTTATGGAAGGACTGAATTGGTATTGGAACAGTATTTGTGACATTTGGGAATATACATAAGTGCTTAAAAACATCATTACACTTATGAGGTAGGCATTCCACAAAGGTTTTAAATATACTGTGCATGAGACAATGTCCAAACCAGAAGCTTAACATTCTAAAGATTGCATTGAATGTGTGTATACTGAGTTGTAACACAAAGCACCATGGATCAGTAATGGAAGGCTAAGTACTTTGAGCACTAAAGCAAGTGTAAGATTTATTCATAGGATGTAGGGATGTGTTGACAATTTGCGATTTCACCAGCATTTTCATTGTAGTGTGCAGATAGCCTGCAGGCCTGTCACATGCTCCATCGATCAGTGTCCTCAGACTGTGTTCCCAGTCCTTAATTGTATTTTTTTTCTGCCTGCCAGATACCCATCTTATAGTCATGCCTGATCTTTATGTTCAGCTCTCTATCTTCAGCAGAAAGCAGCAGACATGTTTATATACAGAACATGTTTTGAAATTTGTAGATCCAAGTAAGTAAATGTGAATAACTATCTTTTTAAATACATATTTTTTTTAAAATCAATATATTTTTATTTAAATAGTACTCCTCATCCTAGAACGTCAAGGCAGTTTAGATAAAGGCATGCCAGAGAAGATAAAAGGTTGTATTTAAAACACTCAAAGCATACAAAAGATATTAGAAAGAACAATTTTTCACAGGATAGCTATGGTGTATGAACAATGAGCAACCTAGAGCCTAGGGAGTTTGAATGGAAAAGAAAAAAAATTAAGACTGGTCTGGGTGGTTATGTAAAGAAGTTAAGTACTCTGCAAAGCTTTAAATATCAAAAGCTCAGTTATCATCCCGTCAGGTAAATGTAGCCATCTGATTGGACTGGGGTTTTTATAATCCCTATCCTGTAATTTTTGCTATAAGAAAAGATTGACTTTGTAGCATATTGAAGAAACTGCCAGGAATAGCATCAAATAGCGCTGACATAGTTCTGACTGTAGAGAGAAAAGTATTGGCCTGGGTCAGTGTTTGATACAAATTACAATGAAAATTATCTGCTTTCTAACAGACGATTGTACTACAATAGTGGCAATTAATGTGTGCACCTTTACATTGGTTTACTGTACCTTTTTCTTGTTTTGTGGGGGGTTGGATATTGCTGTGCAGTTTTTGTTATTTATGATTCTTTAGTGAAATGTTTCTTGCACCTCAAATTATTGTCATATTTGGAGGCTTCGTTGGATTACATTATTTCTAGGTTGGCCATTAACTATAGTTTGTTTTTTACAGGTTTTCTTGTGTTTTCCATGAAATTTGTGCTGGAGAATTTGGGATGGTTCTGAAAGGCAGTTCTTCAACAATTTTTCCTTTCTGCTTAAACAATGCATACCTAAATTTCTCCTAAAGTTAATACATCCTGGTCTAGCTGCAGTGCAGTTTATTTATTTGCGTGGTTTTCTTCATTGAATCAAGCACCAATAGATTTGAATGAATTTCATCTTATTTATACTTTAATCATGCAGAAATATTTTTTCATTAATATATCCAGTAACACCACAGTCCTAAAACAGATCTCCTTAAGAAATGCAGAGAATCTTTGATAGCAGCAGATTGTAGTGTTAATTCCTTTCTGATTTCACTTGGTCTTGCTCTGGAGTTTGCATGCTCCGTTGTCTGCATGTGATTTTTCTTTGAGTCCAGATTTCCTTACACACTGTAAAAGTGATGTTAAATATGTTAGATTAATCAGCGACTCTAAATTTGCCTGATATGGTGAGTATAGTTGTGTACATACTGTATAGGCCTTCTCTCTTTCTCTCTGTGGCTCTCTTTTTCACTCTCTGTTTTCTATTCCCACACAAACACAACAGCATTTTTATTTCTGTGAGTCTCTGGCAGTTTCCTATGTGGTGTAGCTATTCTGAGCTTTGTACACCCTGTTTCTCTTCTTCTCATATTTATCTGTTTTAAAGCAGTTTTCTGGGAATCTGTTTTATTTAGTGCAGCCCTTTTTCTTTAAAGCTCCCTCTTTTGCACTTTTCTCTGTTTTATGATTTCCTTCACTTTGTCATTCTGATTCATGAGCCACTTTTTATTTGGAGTGATTCTTTTACATAAGGAGGCCCTATTTCTGTTAGGGAGGAGGGGCATTTTGTTCTCTCTATTTGCTTAAAAATTAAGATACATTCAGATCCCTTATGTACTGAATATATGGAGAACATAGTGTCTATGTATATGATTTATTTGTGTTTCACTTAAATATTATTGGTTGCAGTTTATTACTCAAGGTGACAGTCTTTACATCAACAAAGACTTAAATTTTAGTAATAGTGTGAATACTTTAGCTATCAATCATATATAAAATTATTGTGTGAGAAGATACACACCTGATACATTTTGTCTGGAATCATTAATGTAGGTCTCTGGAATGGTACTACCATATAGATTATAGATATAAAACTGCATACCCTAGCAGATGGATTGTGGGATGACCTGTCACCAGAGAATCCTAGATGCAGAATATAATGCATAGTGATTACTGGAATAGTCTTCCTAGGTGTAGGCCAATCTGTGTCAGGGTTGTAAAGACATCAGAGCTCACAAGGAAGGCCTTGTTGTTTGGTAGGTCAGAGACTCTACTGCTATGTCAGGGCATTTAACAAGAGTCAGGGCTAATGTGGTTAGTGTTTTAATGATAGGTAAATAAATGCAATAACTTCATATTGTTTCACCTATTTGAAAACATGTTTAGCTTGCGTTAACACTCTCTCTTCCCCTCTTCAGCTTTCTAGATCACTGCCTATAGCAGTAAAAATAAACAATCATCTCTACTGAAAAACACTTCTGCTTACAAGAATGTTTATATGTACTTCAGTTGCGTAACTGCTACCTGCTTGATTCACCGATCTTTCCGAAGTAATACTGTTTTGTCATTATACATTTCTTAGAGTAAGAGAATCTTTAATGATTAGAGATCATTCAGTGTATTACTAGAACAACATTCCTCCTTGGACTAGCAGTGTAATGACCATGGTTAACTGCCTGCCTGATCCAAATAAGCATCCCCACAGACTGACCCTGAGAAGCTGTAATAAGGAATCGCCTGATCAGAGCTTGTCCCACCCAAATGTTTCTATAAATAGCCTTTATCATCATTGTTACCTAAAGATTACACATTGAATCCAGGTGTTCTGTTTTCTATAAGTAGCAGACAGGTGTTCTGTTTTCTATAAGTAGCAGACAGGTTTATTAGCTGTTACCAATCAACCAAGATACCAAGAAGACATGATTCACCAGCGTTTGTGTGTCTGCTTATATTCCTTCAACAATATTGTTTACAGGTAGCAAAAATTTACACTGGGTGTTACAGACTCAAGTCAAATGTATGTTTTTTTTTATTATATTATAGTAATAATAATAATAATAATAGCAGCTCACTACTCAAAATGAGGAGAGCCCAGGCTTGAACCCGCAACCATTTGCTAATGTGGCAGCATCTCTCACCTCTATACCAGCCAAGCATACAGTCGAGTTTCTGTCAATTGATTTTTGAGTTTCGGCTTTTACTCATTGACAGCAACTAGTAAATTTAATAATTTCTTTTTCTTTGGTTATATTCTTTAATTAAAGTGCACTTGTTTTGTTATACCTTTTTGAAAGTGTTCATTTGATATTTGGACGTCAGTCTTCACACATTATACACTTCACGTCAACATTTTGCCAATTATTAGTGGAACAGGAAAAAATTTTTTGTTTTAGTTATGTGTTCGATATTTCTTGCCTTCCATTTCCTGTCATCGTACATTTATCCAGATTGTTGTAGACACGGAACACACATAAAATGTGTGTATTCCAAATAACAATATATCATTTACCCTATACAATTCCAAACACCTCACAACCAGATAAGCAGACATGAGCTGGAAGAACTTTGCGACTGACTTCAGCTGAGTCAGTGGGGGATGGGGTTGCAGGCTGCTTGCTGTCTGAGCTGATTAACACATTTGCAAAAGAAAGATGCTGATGAAGAGGTGCGAGGGAATTTAAGGTGGCCTGGCATTATGACATTTTTCGTAGGCTGTATGTAGGTTTTCATAGATTTTAATTTTTAATTTTGTCATAATCATGCACCCCTACTATAATATATGTATAAAGTCATGCACCCCTACTATATATGTATAAAGTTAGAAGTAGGTAACAAAAAGCATTATTTTTTACATTTTTTGATCCAAGCATGTTGAAATGCTGTACATCTTCAAAGTTAGATGCAATAGCCCATTGAAGTGTCCAGGAGCTGCAGGGTCACAATAAGAGCAGGCTTGCAAAGGTATGCAGTCTCTCTCAACCATTTTTTCCATCTTGAAGAAGCTGTCCTGAAATGAGATGACCTCAAAGAATCGAGCATAACTAAAAGCTTATGTGCCACCTTGAAACTACACATCTAGCTCTATCAGGTTCTATTGTTTTGTAACCAACATTCATTGTTTAATGCTGTCAGATCGAACGTCTTTATTCAAATATATAATGTGCAAAGCTACATTATTTTGGAGATCTGTTTTTGTACTTCACTTCCACGACCAACTGTTTCATAATTTTGAATGGTTAGCCTATTATCGTTATTAGTAAAACGTACAGCTAGATCGCTCACAGTGTACTTGGAACAGTTCTTTCTAAAAGCTTTTCTGGTGACCTGAAAGTATCATTTTCCATCTAATTCTGTCCCATTCAGTCCTGAGATCCCTACTAAGACCTTCTCAAATAAGTAAATGAAAAAAACTCATAATTATTATTTTAATTTTATTACAACTCTTTAGAATTCTCACTTTAAAGAGCTAACATTGTCTTACATGTCCTACATTTGGTCACTGTCTTATGTGGCTACTGACTTGATACAAAATGTTTAATACAGCATGGTGCAATTAAAAATATTCAGACCACCTGTATTAGACTATTGCTGCATATATACAGGAGACAAAAACTAGGCAGATTGTATGGCTACAGTCTTGATACCATGATGATCCTGAAAGCCACACAGGAATTGCTTGTCTGAGTGAGTCGACATATGCCAACTGGCTTTTTATTCTGAATGCAGTGATATTAACTGTACTCAACTGCTGCCCTTTGGAGACCTCCAAAATAATATTAATTAAGCAAGCCCACACTCAATCTGCCTGCCTTTTGCCTGCTCTTTTACTTTGTTTGCTATTCTGACCCTGTCATGGTCTCACTAACTGACCTCTATTCCTTGTGTTCCTTTTCAGGACAGCGAGCCATAAAAGCATCCAAAAAAAGAAACTTAAACACTTATGAACTACACATGCTGGTGCCCATTTCTGCTAAATTATGATTAATATATATACTATATGCTTCACTCGCCAACCCTCCCCCCACCCAGCCTGCCCTATGCGTCAGCCACTTCATGTCTCTGCTGCTCACATTGTGAAGAGGGGGGCTGAACACACCCCACGGAGACGTGATCATTCCTCCGAACCCCCCCCTTAAACGGTGATATAATGGGAAACAAATAATTTTTTTGACCTCCTCTTTGCTTGATCAACTGCTGGTTTGCTGCTGCTGCTGCCATGCTGTATGATCTGCATCTTGCGCTGCGCTTCGAAATTTAAAAGCCTGTACAGCAGCTGTCCTTTTGTCTCCTTGCCTTGTCTCTCTTCTCTCCCAGACATTCTCTGCTCCTGTTTGGGGTCCCGCTCCTGAGGCGCGCCCCTATGAAGAGGAACATTTTCTATTCTTTTAATTGAGAGACGGAACTGTCCCCTCCGACTACACACCGAGCTTGATTCACTCCTGAAAGAGACTTATGTTTGTTTGAAGTGTCTGAATAACGTTTCTGTCTCTAAAATTTCCTATGTATCTGTGCAACTCTGTGACCCAAGCGTGACAGCATATGTGGATTTTACTTTCACCAAAAAACAAATTTTATAATTCTCGTGGATATGCTGCTTCATTGGGAAGAAGCACTACTTTTCCCTGATGGCAGTACGAATTAGACGATCTACATGTCTCCGACTTAAAGTTTAAATCCTAACAATATATTCGATCTCTTTTCACTCTTCCATTATTTCACCGAGTAATAATTTCCGTTTGCACTAATGCGATCTTTACTATCATTTTTTGGAGACTTCCATTATATCTAACCTGCTCTGCATGTGTATTGTGCCAACATTTTTAAATTCTTTACGACTTTCTACTTTGTCATGTACTGTTTGTCTCGTGGGACGTGAAAGTGTCTATCTGAGAAAATCATATCTTGTCTCTCTGAAAAAGTTTCATGTCCTAAAATTTTTTATATATATTTTTCATTCCCTGTACCTCTACAAATTGATGTGTTTATGGCAATATTGTGTGGGTTTTGTAGCTGGTGTCTAGTATAAAAAATGCATGTACAAGCATGCATGTATAATGCCCATAATCGTTTACCTAAAATTGAATCTATTTGAATAATATTTACTTATTTTTAATTGGAATATTCAGAGCTTATCTTTTGACTAATTTGACAGCTCTACTCGCTATACTCTGCTTCCTTATAATTTGGGCATATTACCAATGATAAATAAATGTGTAACTACAGTAAATTCCTGCCTGTCTTCTACTCTGTATAATTTCCTGGGGTTATAGATGTTAAAGGAAAGTGGGAAGGAAGAGCTGAGCTACAGTACCTGACAGTGTGAAAAGAGTGTGGGATTTGAGACATTCTGTTAAAGTCTACATAATCGAGAGTATAAAAGGGCAAAATAGGGCCATATAGTACTCTGTCATGAGAAAACACTGGGTTCATTTATGGATGTTTCTGTAACTTTGCAGACACAGTTCTCTTTTTTTAATTAGTTTTACATTTTATAATACATTATTTTATAAAATTGAAAACCAAGAACCAGTGAGGGTTATTCATCATTCCCTTTATTTTGGCCCATGTTGACTCAAAAACGTTATGGGGTTTCTGTAGGTTTTAAAGACACACATTCATGCCACGGAACTCCCTTTGCACCTTATCCTAAGCAATCTCCAATATATTGAGTTCTAGGGATTGTACAGGCCATTGTAATAAACTGAAGTCACTATCATGCTCATGAAACCAGCTTGAAATGATACAGTATGTGTTTTGTGGCCTGGAGCATTATCCTGCTGGAAGTATCCATTGTGAAAAGGTGTAGACAATGAATGAAAAGGGGATGAGCATGATGAACAACAATGCTTAAGCACACTGTAGCATTCAGATGATGGTCAATTAGTATTCAGAGGGAAAAGAAAATATTCCCCACATCATTACATTGCTACCAACAGCCTGTAATATAAAGAGAAAGCACAATAGAACAATGAATTCATACTGTTCATGCCAAATTTAGGTTCTGCCATCCGCATGTTGATTTTCCAATTTACGCTTCTCCCATTTTAATGATCATGTTCCCAATATTATAAAATTTTAGTGTACCGGAGTGGAATCTGGCATGGTCTTCTGCTGTTGTAGCCCATTCACGTCTAGTTAAGAAGATGTGCTGTTCATTCAGGCTTTCCTTTCTGCAGACTACTGTTATAAAGAGATTTTATTTGAATATATGAATGTTGGCCATTCTCTGGTCAGCACTTTCATTAGCAAAATGTTTTTACCCATAGAAATTCATTCACTGGGTGTTGTTTGTTTATTGCACAATTCTCTATGCAATGTGTTTGAGACTGTAGTTCATAGAAATCACTGGAAGTAGAGCTCTTTCTGAGATGCTGGAGTTACCATGTCTGACACCAACAATCAAAGTCTCTTATATCATGTGTTTTGTAGTAATGATTGCAGCCAGTGGAGGCTCTGTACTGCATAATAATTGAAGGATGGCCTCTGTGTATGAGATGTTTTAAGCAACTGGTTTGGCACCAACAATTATTGTACAGTTAAAGTTGCTGAGATTATAGGTGTTGCCCTTTCTGATATTTTGTTGAATGATAACTAAAGCTCTTGACCACATCTGGACATGTATACAATGAGTTGTAAGTGCCTGGTAGCTCAGGAGAACAGGATGTTTGCATTAAAAAAAATGGCAACTGGGTGTATACAGGTGCTGGTCATAAAATTAGAATATCATGACAAAGTTGATTTATTTCACTAATTCCATTCAAAAAGTGAAACTTGTATTTTAGATTCATTCATTACACACAGACTGATGTATTTCAAATGTTTATTTCTTTTAATATTGATGATTATAACTGACAACTAATGAGTCCCAAATTCAGTATCTCGGAAAATTAGAATATTGTGAAAAGGTTCAATATTAAAGACACCTGGTGCCACACTCTAATCAGCTAATAAACTCAAAACACCTGCAAAAGCCTTTAAATGGTCTCTCAGTCTAGTTCTGTAGGCTACACAATCATGGGGAAGACTGCTGACTTGACAGTTGTCCTAAAGACGACCATTGACACCTTGCACAAGGAGGGCAAGACACAAAAGGTCATTGCTAAAGAGGCTGGCTGTTCACAGAGCTCTGTGTCCAAGCACATTAATAGAGAGGCGAAGGGAAGAACAAGATGTGGTAGAAAAAAGTGTATAAGCAATAGGGATAACCACACCCTGGAGAGGATTGTGAAACAAAACCCATTCAAAAATGTGGGGGAGATTCACAAAGAGTGGACTGCAGCTGGAGTCAGTGCTTCAAGAACCACCACGCACAGACGTATGCAAGCATGGGTTTCAGCTGTCGCATTCCTTGTGTCAAGCCACTCTTGAACAAGAGACAGCGTCAGAAGTGTCTCGCCTGGGCTAAAGACAAAAAGGAGTGGACTGCTGCTTTCTGATGAAAATAAATTTTGCATTTCCTTTGGAAATCAAGGTCCCAGAGTCTGGAGGAAGAGAGGAGAGGCACAGAATCCACGTTGCGTGAGGTCCAGTGTAAAGTTTCCACAGTCAGTGATGGTTTGGGGTGCCATGTCATCTGCTGGTGTTGGTCCATTGTGTTTTCTGAGGTCCAAGGTCAACGCAGCCGTCTACCAGGAAGTTTTAGAGCACTTCATGCTTCCTGCTGCTGATGAACTTTATGGAGATGCAGATTTCAACAGGACCTGGCACCTGCACACAGTGCAAAAGCTACCAGTACCTGGTTTAAGGACCATGGTATCCCTGTTCTTGATTGGCCATCAAACTCGCCTGACCTTAACCCCATAGAAAATCTATGGGTATTGTGAAGAGGAAGATGCAATATGCCAGACCCAACAATTCAGAAGAGCTGAAGGCCACTATCAGAGCAACATGGGCTCTCATAACACCTGAGCAGTGCCACAGACTGATCGACTCCATGCCACGCCGCATTGCTGCAGTAATCCAGGCCAAAGGAGCCCCAACTATGAGCTGTACATGCTCATACTTTTCATGTTCATACCTTTCAGTTGGCTAACATTTCTAAAAATCCTTTTTGCATTGGTCTTAATTGATATTCTAATTTTCCGAGATACTGAATTTGGGACTTTCATTAGTTGTCAGTTATAATCATCAACATTAAAAGAAATAAACATTTGAAATACATCAGTCTGTGTGTAATGAATGAATCTAATATACAAGTTTCACTTTTTGAATGGAATTACTGAAATAAATCAACTTTGTCATGATATTCTAATTTTATGACCAGCACCTGTATTGTAAAGTTTTGTCCAGGGTTAACCATTGAAACTTCTTCAGTGAAATAATGTTATGCATAAGTGATAACATTTTGTCTTTAAATAAAAAAAACATATAGAAGTGATAACATTTTGTCTTTAAATGAAAAAACATATAGTAGATAATATTTCTGAAAAAACTTGAAAGTAGTTTAACTTAGGGGTGGCACAGTGGTGCAGTGGTAGAGCTGCTGCCTCGCAGTTAGGAGATCCGGGCTCACTTCCCGGGTCCTCCCTGCGTGGAGTTTCCTGTTCTCCTCGTGTCTGCGTGTGTTTCCTCCGGGTGCTCCAGTTTCCTCCCACAGTCCAAAGGCATGCAGGTTAGGTGCACTGGCGATTCTAAATTGTCCCTAGTGTGTGCTTGGTGTGTGTGTGTGCCCTGCGGTGGGCTGGCACCCTGCCCGAGGTTTGTTTCCTGCCTTGCACCCTGTGTTGGCTGGGATTGGCTCCAGCAGACTCAGTAGTTAGGATATAGTGGGTTGGATAATTGATGGATGGATAGTTTAACTTGAAAGACATCTTAGTTTGGCTGTGTATATCTGAAATTTAGTTGTCACCTTTTATAATGATTTTAAAGCCTTTTAAAGCCTGTTATCTCTAATTTAGAAATATTGCACAATTGTAGAAGTCTGAAGAGAAATTGCCAGAAAAAATTACAGTCAATAATACTAGAAGAGTAAGTAGAAAGGCAATTCCATGTATAGGTTGCAACAACCTGTCTATTTTAACTAACCCCTGGTATATATAAACATCATATTGCATTAAACAAAGGAAATAAAAAGATTGGGCAAAACTATAGGAGCATAAAAACAGATGTGCTCAAAATACACAGAAATTACAGTGTTGCAACACAAACCCTAATAGCAAACACTACAAAGAGAAATATGAAAATGACAGAGTCTGGCTTTTCCAAAATGATCTGAAGAGCTGACAGCCCTACCATACCCTATGACGATATAATGTGTCAGTCATCTTTGATTCCTTTAACAATGTAAGGTCACAAGACTAACAATACAAAATGAAAAATAAATGGCAGAAAGCAAAATACCTGACACTGTAATAATGAGACAGCAGTGTTGAATACAGTATCACCATGCTGCCCCAGGTACTCTGGTTTTCTGTCACAAAGATGTTCAGATTAATTTAATTGGTTATTCCAAATTGGTCCCTGTGTCGGAACGAGTGTGGGCTTGCGCTTTTTATTAAGCCCTGCATGAAATAGATCCCTGTCCAGGACGGGTTGCTACTATGCATCCAATGCTGCTGATATAGTCTTTGGCCCCCATGACCCTGAATTAGATTAATCAAGTTTGAAGATGATGATGATTATTTTTTATTGTCTTGATCTTACTTAGTTTATACCTTTTAAGAAAGATATTAAGGGGAGACGACTGTCTGGCACCTTTTATTTGGATTTTCCATGTGAGGTAATTGGTCATTGTCTCAACTGTAATTCATACAATTAACTTCTGAATATCACCATCTAGCAGATTGGAATAAATATTTTTTTCTTTAAGTTATTATATATCACTGTTATTTTTTCGTGTTGAAGTGATAAGGAGGCATATCTGCTAATTAAAGCTGTCAGTTAATAGATTACAAATTAGGTTGAAGTCAGTCAGAAATTTCTGTCCAAACATGGGTAGTAGGTATAAACCGATCCACACTTAGATTTTTTGGTTTTTACTTTTTGCATATTTTTAAAAAGAATATTTATTTTTCTAAATTATTTTCTTTCTGTTTATTGATGAAATTTTAAAACAATTGGTACACCCCCACGTTAGCCTCCGGAAACAGCATGCATATTCAGACATGTAGTAAATGATGTTTGTGGCATAGCACTGCATAATCCATGGTAGTGCGTGGAGATATTATAGACATTGGAAACAAATGCAGCAGAGCACAAACAAAAGAAGGAAAAACAGACATCAGAACAAAGTGGGGAAAAAGGGCAAAAATATTCTGTCAAGAAGGGATTAACTCCGGACAGTGAATTATATTTGATTCCATTGGAGGTGGTAATGGAGGACAGAGACTTTCTTTGTTTTTTTGGGTGGATGAGTTATAATTATTGATGAAATACTAATCGAGTGAAGCTAAAGATCAGGATGACTGTCTATTTCTGGGCAAATGATAAGTAAGTCATTCTCCTAATATGAGACAATTATGACAATTAATGTTATATTTATAAAAGAAACTTACAATGTACTCCTTAAATATTTGGACTCTGATACAGTTTTATTCATTTGTCTCTACCCTTTTTAATATAGCTTTTCAGCATCATTAAATCAAGGGTAATTAAATAAAAATTGATGAATTGTTAGGATTATGGTTTTTTTAAATAAACATATATATATAATTAAAAATGTATATAATTGTCTTTCTAATGTCCTATAACAGTTATGCCACTGTCCAAATATGTATGGACTTACTATTTTCAATTATTTTCTGTATTTTTAATTAAGCTGGTACTTCACAGTTTGATGTGCCAGGTTGCATGTCTTCTATTCACAGGAGAAGTTGCAGTCCTTAGCAGAATTTGTAAGTTCTAAGGTTGAAGGGAAGTAATTAAAAGGCAGGAGTATTTGAACGCCTCACAGGCCCATGTATCCCTCAGTTGGGAACTTGGGACCATTAATAAGGTCAAGCCTTGGCGCTCTGACAGTTTTACCTTGGACTGCAAAACTAAGCACTTTGTGATTCAGTCCATTGTGCATCTGCTTTTCATTTTTATTCTTGCTTCCTGATAAGTGCTGCTTGGTTTTGAAGTAGAATTGCTATAATAAATTTAACTCTGGATGCTTTTTAATTAAGCTTTAATTTGAGCAAAATGAAGTCCGGCACCTTTTTTTTTCTTTTTTCTTTTATTTTTTTTTCTTTTTAAAGAAATATCTGCTTTGGTCATTTTGTTTTTGAAAGAATAATAAAAGCTTGAGTGTCAGCTGAAAGCAGTAAGTAATATAGCCATATAATATAAAAACACATCTGATGTTATTATTATTATTTTAATTCCATTTCTTATGTAGAGCATTGGAAAGGCACTATATAAAGATAGATGGAAATTTATTTGTTCTCATGGGTAAATTTTATTATGACAAACAACAAACCCATTACAAATATACCCTGGAATGACTAAAAACTTCTGACTTGACATTCCCAGTCACAGCGAGGCATTTTGCTGTTGGTATATAGGAGCCCCAGTAGTGTTTCTTGACACATTTCTGCTGAAAAATTTGTTGGCTGAAAGTACTCCATTTTAGTGTGTCAGAGAAAGGATGTGCTGCATTTATCATAATGGCACCAAGTTTCATTTTAATTTTCTTCTTAGGTACAGGGGGTCCAGAGTGTGCCCCATAACTGAGCCTGCCTTTTTAATTAGCTTGTTGATTTTGTGGGCGTTTCTTGAAGTGATGTTACCATCCCACCACCCCACAGCATAGAAAATATATAAAATGCTTTATTATTTACTTTAATTAGACATCAAAGGGAATGGGCTGTCTTCTGAGCCCCCTGCCACTATGTACTGTACTGTGCCACTATGTACTGTACTGTGATGTAAGAGGAGTCTAAACACGCTGTATAACGTACAGTAGACCCCCTCGAAGTCGCGGTTCAGAGTTCGTGGCCTCAGTCATTCGCGGAATTGTTAGCAGAAACCGCAAATATCCTCCACAATTTTTATGGCTTTTTCGTGGCAATACTGTACTGTAGAGAGAACAGGAAGCAACTGTACAGGACAAACGGCTTGGGATGGTGCAAGTAGCCAATAGAATTTGAAACTGCAACTCCCAGCAGTCCCTGCAGTGACTCTGATTGGTCTTCTGCTGAGGGTGCTGGGGCTGTTGGGGTCAAAGGATGTCAGTGCGGCTTTTAAAAAGGGGGCCGGTGACCAAAAGCAAAAAAAAAGTTTTTGTAATTTGTGTGTCAAGTTCCTGTCTCTCTGCCTGCCTTCTGTTGGGTTATGTGTACTTATTCGTTTTGTCCTGGATTGTTTCATGTTTGGCGTCTGGATTGTCTGCTGTCTGCCTGTGTACATGAGGACTGTAAGTGGATTCATGGCCATCCTGCAAAGAAAAAAGCGCTCCTGAACCCGTCCACCCGTCTTCACCATTTCAGGAACTAGCGGTAGGACTATCTTTACATTCCCATTCAACATGCGGATCTCTGGACTATCTATTTTCATCATTACATTTCATTCTTTGCCGTTTTTCATGAACTTTTTCATAATTTACTGTGTGTGTTTTGTTGGTGCTTTGTTGTATTTAATGTGTAATCGCTGTAAGGGGAACAGGGGTGGTATCGTTGTTTTTATTTATTTTATTTGTTTTAATTACATTCTTTATTTGCTGTTTGATTACTGATTTGCTTTGTTTTTGTCTCTGTATGTGCGTGCGGGTCAGGCCAAGGCTGGGTGCATCCCTGGAATCTCCCCCATAAAAATAAATAAATCACCGTCTTCTCGACGGTGTGTATCTTAGCGGCACTGGACTGCTACACCGTTATTCATTTCTCCTTGCTGCTGACTGACTGTGATGCATCTCCAGCTGAGTGTTCTTGTGTTTTCCGTTTTGTTCCTCTTAACCCTTAAACCGCCACAAGCAGCTATAGTCATTTCCTAGTGCCATTTGTGAGCACGCAGGAGCTGATTAGGCAGTGCCGTACATTCGTTGAGCAGCCAGCTCATGACCACTGCAGGCACCTTGTGAGCAAGGGGGCTGAATGCAAGTTCCTGTCTCTACAGTCTCCTGTGTTTTGTGCAATTCTGTGACCCAAGCGTGACACCCTGCAGCCTCACTCTCCCTGGGATTGAGCCGCTGCACTAGCCTGCCAGCGTTTACCTTGTGCGCTTGCGTGCTGCTAGTTCAAGTGCAGTTGGCTCGGTGATTTACTGAATTTCATCCATGTCATCAGTTGCATCTTGTACATATTGTTCCAGTAGTTTTTAAAGTAGTTTTTACAGTTCATTAGCAGTGTGTAAAGTGATCAGTGTTGCAGTAATTGTGATGCTCTTTGCATGAAAAAAAATGTATTCTATTAAAATTTCACTTTTTCTTTGTGAATTGTGACGTTTACTTAAAGTGCAGCAAAAAAGTATTTGACATCCAGGGATGCATTAACCCCCGAGTATGTGGCAGTTTAAGGGTTAAAGCCCCAAGATGCCGCCAAAACGCCCTGCACCTTCTAAGGCTTCTGGCAATGAAAACACATTTACATGAATTACAGTACTGTACATAATAATAATAATAATTCTTTGCATTTATATAGCGCTTTTTCTCACTACTCAAAGCGCTCAGCAATTGCAGGTTAGGGGCCTTGCTCAAGGGCTCAACAGAGCAGAGTTCCTATTGGCATTTACGGGATTCGAACCGGCAACCTTCCGATTGCCAGTGCAGATCCCTAGCCTCAGAGCCACCACTCCGCCCCATACATATACATATACATATACATATACATATACATATACATATACAGCTACAGCTACATATAGCAGTAACATCGGTATTTTACATTCTAGCACCGCGGGAGACATAGCAGTACAGTATACAGGTTTACCTTTACATTCTTTATTTTTAGGTAATGTATTAAGCGGAGTTTGAAATTAAATTAAAGTGTTCTGGGGGCATATCTAGGGTTTAAACTATAAAGGCATTTTTTTTTAACCACATCCAAAATTCGTGGTTTTTCACAATTCATGGGTGCTCTAGGAAAGTAACCCCCGCAAATTTTGGGGGTGTACTGTATATGTGTTTTATTTAAGTTCTGTTACTTGTTTTGTAAGGTGCTTAGTGGTGTTGCTCACTAAGAGAGGTGCTCTATTAAGCAAACATTGACTTGGATTCTAAATCATTCTGGGTAATTTTGCATACACTGTCAAGAGATGAGTTGATATTGTAGTTTAACTTCTTTATGGAAGGTAGAATAGGTGATTTATAGAGCATTGTTAGCTACTTTGAAACTGCACCATGCTGTGAAAAAGTATTTGCCTCCTTACTAATATCCTGTTTTTGCATATTTTAAATGAATGGCCTTTAGACAAAACACAATATTAGAGAAAGGGCATCTGAGTGAACACACAATGCAGTTTTTATATCACTTTATTCAAAGAACAAAGTTATCTAGCATTAGTATTGGTCATGTGAACAAATAATAACCTCCATTATTTCAATATTTGTTTGCAGCACCTTTAGCATCAATAATCTCAAGTACATGCTTCCTCAAATTTGATACATGTCTCTCATATTGGTGTTGAGGAATTTTAGCCCACTAAAGAACTGCTTTAATTGGTAAGTTTGGGTGAGTGACCTGCTCGTTTAATGTCCTGCCACAATTTCAGTATTGGGTTCTAGTCCAGATTTTACTAGTACGCTCCAAAATGTTTAGTTTGTTTCCTCTGGACCATTCAATTATGGACTTGCTTGTGTGTTTTGGGTCATTGCTCTGCTGCAAAACCTAGTTATATTTCATCTACAGATTACGTACAGATGACTGGATATTTTCCTTAAGAATATTCTGATAAAGTGAAGAATTCATGGTTCCCTCAATAATGGCAAGTCTTCCATATCACTATATCTATATAAATAAAAATGTAAATGTTAGTTTGTTCAAAACCCTAAATCTCCGAAAGTTCTTCACCGATTGCTTTGAAATTTTGACACAACGTTGCATTCGAATACGCGCGTGTTTTTATATACCTATATTATATAGATGTCACATCTATGACAGGTAAAAACATGCTTTTTTTGAAAAACAGCACCATCTGTTGGACGTAAAAGCAACACAGGTAAAAACATGCTTTTTTTTTGAAAAACAGCACCATCAGTTGGACGTAAAAGCAACACACACTATACTAAATATTTTACGATTCCATTTCAGTGTTTACGATCCATTTACGATTTTAACTTCGTTAAATCGATCAAATACATTTGTAAGTACGTGAATAAAGGCAGCAACATGGCAGTTTTTGGCGTGCAACCAGAAAGAAGTGATAGGAATGCGGTCATACATATCGATGAAATTGCACAGTATCAGGCTGGAAGATACATAAGCAGCAATGAAGCTGTATGGCAAATTCTTTCATTTCCCATACATGAACGAAGTCCAGCTGTTGTTCACTTAGCAGTACATCTAGAAAATGGACAACGCGTTTATTTCACAGCTGCAAATGTGCAACAAATACCCCTGAATCCACCGGCTACAACGTTTACTGCTTTCTTCAAGTTATGTCAAAATGACGCGTTTGCAAAAACACTGCTGTATTCGGAAGTGCCTACATATTACACATGGAATGCGAGTAGAAAATCATTTCAACGACGCAAACGAGGAGAGCGAGTCGACGGACAACCTGGCATATTCAAAGAAACTACGATAGGCAGACTGTACACCGTGCATCCCAATCAAGATGAATGCTTCTTTCTTCGCTTGCTGTTGGTAAATGTGCCCGGTCCAACGTCTTTCCAGCAATTGAGAATTGTCAACTGTGTTACACATGCCACTTTCCGCAGTGCATGTCAAGCTCTGAATTTATTGGAGTACGACTGACACTGGGATGTATGCATTAATGACACGTGCAACACGTCACATCCAAATCAAATTCATGCATTGTTTGCAATCATATTGACTGCCTGCTCTCCTTCATCTCCAACACAGTTATGGGAGAAATATAAATCGCACATAGCTGAAGATATTTTCCGTCGAATATGCAAGGAAAATTCAAATATAAACATGGATTTCACAGCAGAAATCTACAACGAAGTGTTGATAATGATGATTTGTGCTTAGAAATGGTGAACAAAGTTATCAATCAATTGGGAATGCCATCACCGAATCGATCTGCTGCTGCTTCGTTCAATGTAGAATTGCGTTGTGAACAAAATTACAACACGGGTGAGCTAACGCTTAAGCAAAATGGCATTTACCATCAAATAATACAAACTGTCAATAACAGGGTTGGAGAAATGTTCTTCTTAGATACACCAGGAGGAACTGGTAAAACGTTCCTAATTAGATTGATTCTGGCAGCAATTTGATCCCAAAATGACATAGCCTTAGCTCTTGCTTCGTCCAGAATAGCTGCAACATTGCTACCAGGTGGAAGAACTGCTCATTCTGCTTTGAAATTGCCATTGAACATGCAATTCATTGAAACTCCCACGTGCAACATTTCCAAAGCATCCGGCATGGGAAAAGTATTGCAGAAATGCAAACTTATTGTTTGTGATGAATGCACAATGGCGCACAAAAAATCGCTCGAGGCTCTTGATCGATCATTGCAAGATTTGCGTGTAAACGTCACACCATTCAGACGATGGAACAACAAAAAATACTGTATACCCACAAGCATTGTGAAATTAAACATATTAGAAACGTGTGCTTTCTCTTTTCTATTTAACCAGACTGAGCCACAGCAACGCATGGCCGGGTACAGCTAGTATATATATATATATATATATATATATATATATATATATATATATATATATATATATATATATATATATATATATATATATATATATATGTTGTACATGGCTGGGGGTCAGACCCGGCTGGGACGCCTGGAAGGACCAAGACGGGGCACATTTGTCCTCTGGGCCACGAGGGGGCAACCGCCCTGGAGTAGAAGAGGCCCACGGAAGGGGAGCAGGAAGGCTCAGGATCGTTGGGGCCTCTGTTCACCGCCAGGGGGCGCCCCGAGCCTCATGGAGTCCAGGACTTATGTACTTCCACCACACAGATGGAGGACGATCCTTCCAGGGTCACCCGGAGTGCTTCCGGGCGATCTTCTGACGCTTCCGCCACACCAGGATGTGACGTCAGGTAGAGCACCTGGAGCTCATCCGGGTGAGGATAAATGGGGCCGCCTCCCTCCTGTCATTGAGCTAGAGTCGGGAGCAGGACGAAGCTCCTGGAGAGAGAGGACAGGTGGCCCAGGGACGAGGAGAGAGAAAGCCCAGGAGAGAGGTGACTGGGGCTGAAGGCACTGTGAGTGGTGCGGGACTGTGAATTGAATAGTGTTGTTGTGTGGAGAAAAGAAATAAAGAAGTATTTTGGATAAAGATGTGGTCTCAGACTGGTGGTGTCCGGGCAACTATCACAATATATATATATATATATATATATATATATATATATATATAAAAAATCCAACTTCTAGATAGATAGATAGATAGATAGATACTTTATTAATCCCAAGAGGAAATTCACTTAATTTCTGTCTGTTCGCCCACTTTTCACGAGAGAACTTCTTAACGAATTTAGATGGGGTTTTTTTCTATAATTTGCTTGAACATTTCGGTTGATTTTGCAACTTCTGTCATCACTCTTTATTATTATTATAGTTTGGTTGCGGCACCGATTTATTCGCGCAAATCCGAGAGACAGGCTGCTGGCCAAGTGGAGGGCGAGGCTGGACCTCTGGAGTAGGGAGCCGGGTGGGGCCGTCCTCACTCATGCACCAGTGTCCGTTCAAGTCACTCTACCTCTCGCCACGTGTTGGAGTGTACCTTGCCTCCGCTTAGCTAGCGATACCTGTTCAGCAGACAGTATAATCTAGAGATTGTTAAAGAGTAACATTTGACATTTTTGAGGGGGAGATCACAGGTACAGTACGTGCATTTTAGAGGGTACCTGCTCATTGGCAGAGATATAATGGCCACATGCTCTTCTCCCCCCATCGGGGACACTCTCCCATCAGAGCTGAACATGATCAGGTACAGTGGTAACGTTTGACATTTGAGCATACCTACATTCCACTTGGCCAGAGATACCTTGCCAACTTTTTACATTTTTCGCAAAGAGATCACAAGCTACATTCTTGCCCCTGATAGCAAAACCAAAAATATTGTATATCAAGAGGCCCTAAAATTATTACTTTTTTTTTTATTAATTTATTTTTAAAGTTTGTTCTGTTTCACTACTATGCGGGCGAAGGTGCAGGGGACAGCTAGTATAATATAAAACAAAATAAAATACAGCTCTTTAGTCTGTGGATTAAAAGATTTTAGGGACTGAGCTTAAAGTAAATGATAGACTACTTTTGCATTCCTCGATGACAAGCATAGAATTCATCAGAGGAATGCTTTGCAGATATCTTTCTAATCTTTTTTATGAAGTGGAATGAATTATTGATCTCTGTAAATCTCAATTGTAATATATGCAAGGCATAAAACATTTTTTCAGAACTACAGTTTGACTTGAGAAATTATATCATGCCTGTGTGTTTTTATTGTTGGTTTGATATCCCTGATTGTAGGTGAATAATACAAATACAGTTCAGACGCAATACAAAAAAATGAAAATATTTTATTATGCCAAGGTAGCTTCAAATATGCAGGCAACAATACCCAATGTGGCAAGATGCATCTTATCAGCAGTCTCATTATATCAGCTAATTGATTACTTACATCCAGAAAACCATTCTTCCTTAAACTAGAGCTCTATAAAACCAAAAAAGGACTGTGTGGTATAGTGAGTCCGTGGCTTCAAAAGAAGGGCCAGTTTTAAATCCAGACAGCCGTGTCAGTCTCCATGGGCGTGATTACACGACAGCGGGGAGTTAATTAGGTAAATAGGGCGAGTCGCACCAGCCCGTGCATGTGTAATCGTTCTCAATTGCTTCATTGGCTTCCTGCAGCATGTGTTTAAGGTGCTGCGCCCACGGAGCTGTATAAGGATGGGCTGGCACAGGGGGATGGGGGGGGAAAAATGGAGAGAAAAATCGAGAGAGAGAATGAGTTAGAAGAGAGGTTAAAGGACGTGAAGAGCAGTCTCGGGAGGACGATCTGGCCACCGGGAAAGGGAAGGTAGCATGAGCTGGGGGCCCCATGAAGAAGCGTAGGCTTTGGAGCTCTAGGGGCTGGTTCGCCCCACTGACTATTTTTGTGGAGTGGGGAGAGCATGGCAGATGACCTTCCTATGGATCCCAGGTTTGAGAAGGGAGACAGGAGGAGAGCTGACCTGGGACGGTCTGGCTGCCCAGTTTATAGGCAGCCAAGATGGGGGTCGAAAGAAAGGAGTTTGTGGCTGCTGAGTCTCTGCCGGCTACGCGAGTGACGGGTGAGCTAGGGAGATGAAGGAGGTGGGCTGAGATCGTGAGGAATTAATGACTGTATTTTAACCTCTGATTTTAATGAATGTATTTATTATGGTTTTTCCCCCCACGTTGCACTTGTTTTTTATGGATTTATGTCCTGTTTTTGAAACACTGCACAGTGGATACTTTTTGTTTTTGTTTTGGCTGTTTTTAATAAAAGCACCTGAGCACTTTTCAACCATCCCTGGGCTACATGTGAGATTTGTCCCATTCGTCTGCTCATCTCGGTCATAACTATAACTATCGACGGTGTTGGGTTCTAGAGGCTCCCATATGTGAAGAGGGAGACTGGAGGAGGACCCGCATGGGTCACAGACTGACCTGTTTTTTTTTTTTTTTTTAATTGTTGACCACTTACTTTTCTATTAAGGTTAATAGAAAAGTTCTTATTTGGCAATGGCTGATTAGAATGAGGTCTTTCAGGTTTTTATTTTCTTCAACTGGTTCACACAGGAGCATACTGGATGTCTTGTCACCTTCTGTACTTTGTCTATTGCCAGGCTTTCAGCTTCATTAAGGATGTGCCTTATAGTTTATCTCATTTGAAGTCCTTAGTTTTAGACAAATCATCCAGTTGAGGTAAGACAACACATTCAGAAAGTTTAATCTGGATTTTTTTATAGTTCATTCAATAACAATCTGAGTGAATTTTAAATAAATGAATAAATAGATAATTATTAAAATTAAAAATATGCTTTAACTTTCAACAGTTACCCAATTAGTACTTTTGATCCCCAACCACACTATTTTTCATGGAGATAACATGGGCTGCATTCCAATAAAGCCCTGCGGTGAGAAAACCTACACTTGCGTTGAGATTGAGTGTCTTTTAGCTGCTTTTTAAATTAAGAACTTGTGTACCAAAGCTTAGCAAAATGGTCAGTGCAAGTCTGTCCTTCAGTGGTTAATTATTGACCTACAGTATAATGGGCACCATGTGCTGGTACAAATTTATCTATACCTGTAAGTTGCTCACTAAATGGTGTCACAAGTGTGCACATGGGAGACGGTTTAAAAGCTCAAATAATGTTGTTTCCCAACTGAACCAGGAGTTGACTGAGTCATCTGATGCGTTATCCCTCTGTAAACCGGCCAAAGAACCCTCCGAGTAAGGCCACCTCTGGTCTGCAAATCCTGTCTCCTGATAACATTCCTTCCGCCTCCCAGAACCCTCCTCCTGATGGCCTCATTTCCAGTTCCAGTCCATGATATCCCACCACTTCCTGTCTACTCCATATAAACAGAATAGCCATCAAAATGTTAGTCAGTTCAGTCGTGGACTCCTGTCTGTAAAGACATGTTTATTTTTTTGCATGTATTTCAGTGTTAGGGCTGGCCATCCCCAAACCTTTTTCTGCCTCCAGTCTACTTTATTACATTGGCGTAGTCAGCAGGATCTGTGCCCAAGATGTCTGAAGAGCAGGACGTCATTACCATTTTCGACAATATGGCTGCAGAAATGCAGCACCTCAGAGTACAACTGCTTGCCATGTCAGAGGCATGGGCTCAATTTTGCATCGCTATCCAACATAATTGTTCATGGGCTACCTCCCAGGTACTTATACTTCTACAGAGAACGACAATATAGAGTCGTATCTCCTCATCTATAAATGTACAGCCATTAGGATTCACTGGGAGAAGGTGGAGTGGGCTAACATTTTAGCATCATTCCTGAAGGGAGAAGCACAATGGACCTATTATGACCTTGGTGAACATGCTGCTGCTAACTATGATACCTTGAAGGCCGAGATCCTCAAAAGGTACAGTGTATCTTTGAATCAGCAGGCAAGGCTGTGCCATAAGTGGCAGTTTGACCCTGGGCGGCCCCCTCGTCCTCAGTCGTATGGTCTTTGGGGTGGAGTGAAATGCTGGTTGAGGCCAGGCATCAATGACGCAAAGCAAGTCATAGAACAAGTGGCTGGCAACTTATTGGTAAACACTTTCCTCGATGTCCTTACCCAGCTGGTCCGCAGACAAGCATATAAGAACATGGATGCTCTTATTGACACCTTAGAGAGGCGTAGACAGGTGGCCCAAGCCAAGCGTCCCGAAATGTCTGTGTGCCATTCCTGACAGGGACGTGTCAATACACAAGGGTCTACCCGTTGTGATTTAGAGCCTACAGTCCATACCAAGGAGAAGCCTGTGGCTCACCTGCACTGTTTCAGGTGTGGTGAGGCTGGGTACACCATCCCCACTTGTCCTTAACTCGACAAGCCAATGGATTGCATCTGGGCTAAGGGAATAAGTTACTGTGCTGTCGCTAACCCCTCATCTTTTCCTTGCACGGGAATGGTGGTGGTAAATGAACACAAGGTTTCCACTGTCATAGATACTGGCAGCCACATATCAATTGTAGCTCACAGTTACATGTTACGACAGCACTTGAATATGGGAAAGACCAGTCTAACCTGCATCCATGGTGAAACATGATGGTATTGCTCCGCCACCTGCATTATTAGCAATGAAGACTCCATAAGGGCCTTAGAGGTGGCAGTGCTGTGAAATCCACCCTTTCCCATCATATTAGGTTGAGACTTATCTGAAATTAAACCGGTTCTACACGCCCCAATACCGTAAAATCTTTGGCCCTGGTAATGGAAAGGAAAATCTGCTCCAGTGGCAATGTGACAGTTCTCCCATTTAAATAGATTTTGGAACCCAAAAAAACTTTTTGCCTTATCAATAAAAAATGTAGTGCAATTATTATTTTATCCAAAAGAAACATGCAACCTTAATGCTTTGCACAATTTGACTGTGACTGTCCAGGTTGGCTTCACAAACCCTGGGTTCTTCCAGGAGCCACTTGAACCTGAAACTGTCAATAACATACCTGTGGATTTACCTAGCAAAAGAGGACACTCACAATAAGCAAGGGGTTGGTGCAAAGTGTTTGGTGCTTTTATTTAAAACCATGCAAAGCACCAGCCACATATAAATTGAATTACTTCTTTTTCTTCGGTTTTATTCTTGAATAAAAGCATGCTTGTCTTGTTTCACCTTTTGTTAAGGTGTTTCTTGGATATCTGGGCTTCAGTCTCCCCAGATCCTAGACTTCACATCAAAATTATGTAATTATTGCTATAACATATGAAAACATTTTCTATTTTAGCCGTATGTTCAGCATTTCTTGCCTCGCATTTCCTCTGTCATTCTGTATTAACACAGATCGTTTTAGACATGGAACATACATGAAATGTATTTATTTCAAATCACAGTATTTAATTACATATATAATTCCTTACAAATGCAGATAAACACTTCAACACAGACTTTAATTGTGAGGATTGCAGCAGGGCTATGCCTTCATCTAACTGAATGGTTTGTAACAGGCTGCGTTCTGCCAAACCATACATTTGCAAAACAAAAACGGTCACTTAGTGCAGTGATAAGGAGCTACGAGCTTCTTGCCGTTTGTCAGGAGTATTTAAGGATGTCAGGGACAAAGAAAAAAATCGTAAGCTTCAGAGATTCTAGTGTTAACTGTCCTTCTTTCAGTTCCCTTTTTATCCCCCTCTCTACCGTGCAGTCTTCCTTTATATAGCCAATTGGGTACATGTGCTGCCATCCTCCTGCTCCGAGGTGTGAATGAAGCACCTGACTGACACTTTACATTTGCACCCGAATATGGGATCAGCCAAGCACCCCAATCAACCTCAGAGTGGTACGTGCATGCTCACATGAGCACCTGCAACCGCTTGGAGCCTACACAATCTAGGACTCATGATTATTTAAAATCGCACTTTGCCACGGACCTTTCATCACATTGACACATTTACTTTATGCTGTCAGAATCATGCAGCTGAGCAGTGTGTCTTTCTTTTGACTCATATTGACTCACTGCACTTTTGCTCCCATAAAACATTTAGACATGAGTGGCCTGTGATATACTACAAGTTAAGTGCAAAGTTCCCCATGCAACAAACTAATGACACAAAATCTTTCGACAAAGGTGTTACAAGGCTTGGAAAACAAAACTGAGTTGAATATAATCACACGCGTAGCATAAACAAGCTGGGTAATTTTTTCCTGATGTATAGACTCGGATGTATAGACTCGGAGAATGAAGGGAAAAATAATACAGGAACCATTTGGGATGATTGACTGTTTTAAATGTTACTTTGATTACCCTTCATTTCAGCCTGGGACTAGAATGGGAATAAGTTATCTCACAGATGGCATATGCCATAATTGGTGACAGCTTCACCAGTTTAGAACATTCCACTTGGTTATTTGAAGATGGAAGGTACATACATAATCATGGGTTACTGCCATCCAGGGTGTTCGATGCAGATTATCCCATGTGGTTTTAAAACAATTTCTTTTAACTTCTTATAGCTTTGCAGTGGATGTACTACACTTGACTCTTCAGCACAAGGACTGTTTAAATATTTCAAACACAGAGTACATTGCAGTTATTAGCTGGTGCCTCAGGCTATCACATTTCCAATGAGAAATCAGTTTATGGCTAGCACTCAGGTGCCTTTGTTCTTTTGCATTTTTCATGTCAGAATTCATCTGCCATGTAATGAACATATTAACGTCTTAGCCATCAAAGTCGAATACGTGGTAGCCATTGTAATTTGGGAGCAGATAAACTTAAAAAGAAATGTTCTGTATTTGTCTATTATTTATTGCTTTGCCTTACAAATAATCCTCAATATTTATGTATTTATAAAAGAGTGCTTCAAGGGTACCATGAATATCAATGTAAACGTAATTAAATATGTAAAATTAAACAATAGCTTCACACAAAACAGGCTCTGTAAAGTATGTTTATTGTCAGAATTGTTTCAACAACATGCTGTTCAAAAGTCATCATGCATATTTTGACAACTTTTCATTACGGTTTCCCAACAGTTAATTGATTCTCTTATCTAAAATGTGTTTAATCATCTCTGGACAGTTGCATCACTCCAATCATTCAGAGTCCTAGGTTCACATGTTGTATATTCTATCTGAATTTGACTGGGCTTTTGCTTGCACGACTCCTGCCCCCATACCCGTTAGGTTTACTGAGTATAAGCTATAGTAGGCTTGTGCCACATTTAGAGTTGGTCAGTTTTTTGCACCTGATTCTACCAAAGTGGACTCTAGTTCCTTGTGTCCTTAAGGATGAATTATGAAAGTAAAACAAGTAGATGAATAGATAGATTACTACTTCCTGAGATAATGTACACATTGGTATTCATACCTGTGGAAGTTTTAACAAATTTATTATTATACATCGTTGAATCACAGTGGATTTAATTTGTTTTTAGTTTTTTTTTTGACACTGATCAACATGAACATACTCTTTAACTCTTTTAGGGCGGATGTCGACTTTTGTCGACAGGAGGGGTTGAAGGCGAATGTCGACAAAAGTCGACATCCAGGGATAAAGGGCGACAATTAGCTGTTAATGGCGACAAATCTCACTGTCACGTCACAGGCATTCCCTCTGTGCTTGGAGGAATGCTAGACTCGACTCGGCAAATAAACATTGCGTGTGCGTGAGTTGCGAAATGTAAACAAAGGCAAGATGGCACCGACATGTGAAAAGGCAGCGAAGCAAGTGCAGAAAAGAAAACACTTGGCAGACGTTGTTGTGCGCATTACCGCGGAGTCGGACTCTTGATTTTTCAGAATCGGACTTTATTGGCAGTGATCAGGAGATCGAGCAAGAGAGTTAGAAGCAGGCATCAGCTGATCAGACACCAGCCGATACCGCACGAGCGGATCTGCTGCCAGTTGAGTGCCTTCGCGCAGCCGATGCATCTACGGCAAGGTTCGCATGGGATAAATACACATACATTGATCCGTTGAGAGCCGATATGGCTTCCGGAGTTTACAAGACGGCATGGCTTGCTTTTGGACACGACAGATCACCAGCTGCTGTACTTCAGGCTGCTCTCTCCTGATGCTGCTTTTCAGCTACTGTCAGACGAGACAAACAGGTAGGCAGAGATATTTTTTGAATCGTGGGCTGCGTTTGCATCGCATTCTCGTTATTCAAAGTGGAAACCCACAACGAAAGACGAGATGAAGCGTGCTGTGGCACACGATGGCAAATGGGTGACTTGTCTCTCTACAGTACACACTAACAATACATGTTAGAAAATGCAGCAACAGACAATTGAAAAATAGGCATCAAAACAACACATAGAGAATTCAGGCTCATACAACATACAAGACAGTAACATTTGTCAAAAGTAAATATTTTTTGTTGATTTGATATGTTAAACAATTGCTTTGTGTTCTTTTTTAAAAAATGTTAGTTTTTGGAAAAATATTCAGCCCTGGGAGAAAAGAAACAAAAAACAAATTAGCCCTAAAAGAGTTAACACTAGAATCCCTGAAGCCTAAGAAAAGAGTCATAATCCCTGGCCACCTTAAATTCCTTTGCACCTCTCCATCAGTGTCTTTTGTTTTACAAATGTATCGCTCAGCACAAGCAGCCTGCTATTCAATCCCCCGCCGACGGAGCTTATGTCAGTTGCTAAATTCTTATAGCTCAAGTGTGTTTATGTGGGTGTGAGGTGCCTGGAGTTGTGTAGGGTAAATAATATATTGTTATTTGGAATACATACATTCTATGTGTGTTCCTTGTCTACAATGTTCTGTGTAAATGTGGGATGACTGGAAATTTTGGGTACTACAACGCTCCCAGTCATACACAACATATACATGTATACGTATTAGTGTGTACACACACAGGGATGGGCAAAAGTGGGTTTACAGTTGTGAGTATGCATGGCTGGCAATTTCAGCACTTATGCGATTGTACCTAAGTGCACTGTGCCACTATGACATTCTTTTGAGTGAGCAAAGTTAATAAGCTGTTGTAATAATCATAACCTGCATATCTTTTTCCTTAAGAACAACTGTAAACCTACTTTAGCCAACCCCCTGTATGCTGTATATATATATGTGTATGTATATATATGTGTGTATGTATATATGTATGTATGTATGTATGAATGTATATATATGTATATATATACAGTGATCCCTCGCTATATCGCGCTTCGCCTTTCGCGGCTTCACTCCATCGCGGGATTTTATATGTAAGCATATTTAAATATATATCGCGGATATTTTGCTGGTTCACGGATTTCTGCAGACAATGGGTCTTTTAATTTATGGTACATGTTTCCTCAGTTGGTTTGCCCAGTTGATTTCATACAAGGGACGCTATTGGCAGATGGCTGAGAAGCTACCCAGCTTACTTTTCTCTCTCTCTTGCGCTGACTTTCTCTGATCCTGACGTAGGGGGATTGAGCAGGGGGGCTGTTCGCACACCTAGACGATACGGACGCTCGTCTAAAAATGCTGAAAGATTATCTTCACGTTGCTATCTTTTGTGCAGCTGCTTCCTGAAATGACATGCTGCACGGTGCTTCGCATACTTAAAAGCTCGAAGGGCACGTATTGATTTTTGATTGAAAAACAAACTCTGTCTCTCTCTATCTCTCTCTCTCTCTCTCTCTCGCTGCTCCTGACGGAGGGGGTGTGAGCTGCCAACAGCCCTATTGATTTGTTTGCTCTTCTCTATCTCTCTGACATCTGCTCCTGACGGGCACTCCTTTGAAGAGGAAGATATGTTTGCATTCTTTTAATTGTGAGACGGAACTGTCATCTCTGTCTTGTCATGGAGCACAGTTTAAACTTTTGAAAAAGAGACAAATGTTTGTTTGCAGTGTTTGAATAACGTTCTTGTCTCTCTACAACCTCCTGTGTTTCTGCGCAAATCTGTGACCCAAGCATGACAATATAAAAATAACCATATAAACATATGGTTTCTACTTCGCGGATTTTCTTATTTCGCGGGTGGCTCTGGAACGCAACCCCCGCGATGGAGGAGGGATTACCGTATATGTATATCCATCCATTTTCCAACCCACTGAATCCGAACACAGGGTCACGGGGGTCTGCTGGAGCCAATCCCAGCCAACACAGGGCACAAGGCAGGAACCAATCCCGGGCAGGGTGCCAACCCACTGCAGTATATATGTATGTATATACAGTATGTATGTATATATATATATGTATATATGTATGTATATACAGTATGTATGTATATATATATATATATGTATATATGTATGTGTATGTATATATATATATATGTACTAGCAAAATACCCGCGCTTCGCAGCGGAGAAGTAGTGTGTTAAAGAGGTTATGAAAAAGTAAAGGAAACATTTTAAAAATAACGTAACATGATTGTCAATGTAATTGTGTTGTCATTGTTATGAGTGTTGCTGTCATATATATATACATATACACATATACACACACATATACACACATATACAGATATATTATATATACATATACACATATATTTTTTATATATATATATTTTATTTATATATATATATATATATATATATATATATATATACATACACATACATACATACATATACACACATAGATGCACTTACAATAACATAGAAATCAATATAAACAACATTAACATCATTATCATATGAGAATATGAAGTAATATATAAGAAGCACATTTCATATAAATATAAATTATTAAACAGTAAAATCTTCTTCTATAATTTGCTACCGTGGCTTTTCGTTGGTCTGTCCAGGGTTTTAAATCACATGTAGCTTGCAAACCATTTCACGTATTGACTTGAAATGTGGTACACATATAATACGTCACGTCTGCTATCCGCTTTATGGGTGATGAATGTATTACTCTTTTTATGTTTATTTTATTTTAGAATCAACTCCTATCTGCGCACACCAGGGCGGCCGTGGGCAGATGCGTATGGTGTATTCAGTCCATGTTATCGTGCATTGCGCTGCCACTGGTATTTTGATAAAAGAATTTGAACAATATATAAGAAGCGTATAAATTATTAAACAGTAAAACATTAACATTTAAGAAGTAAAGTTACATTGAGTACTACTGCAGTGCCTTTGGGTATACCTCATTTTTTCTTTGCCCATTACATGCTTAAATGTATAAATTTTTTGGTGTACCTATCCGAGAAGACGCGACATATAACCGACCGTGGGAGAAGCATGGATTTTAAACACGCGTTGAGTTCATCTGCTGGTCTCCCTCGTGGAATAACTGGTAATGTTTGACTAAAATCTACAGCGAGTAAAACGACATTACCTCCTTTTTTTTGTTTTACGATCTCTGAGATCTTGCTTTTTTCGGTTCAAGGCTTCATAGCTCTTTTATGTTCAATGTTGTACTTAATAAGTACTAATTATCCCAAACCATCATCTTTGAATGTTGCAAGACTTTCGCCTTGTATGTAGATCGGGGTAATTACATTCATTGCATTCCTAGTCTGAATCACAATCTGATTGTATGGGTGGTTACCTGGCACTGAAGGGTTGCCACCCGTCCTTTAAAATACGGAATCGTGCCGCGTTTGAGAATGAAATTGCGCGTCCCGTTTTGAATCAATACTGGACGGGATTTATCCCGTATTTTTTCTATAATTTTTTTTTTAAAGCAGCGTCTCATGCAAATCATCCCACACGCATTTTATGAAGATGCCTCCTTTCCTACTTTTGATTGGGTAATACTTGATGTCATCGTTAGTTTGATTGGTGTTTTTAACTGTCCAGTGAGGAGGGCGTGTCTTTTAAGTACAGTCTGCAAAGTGTTGGCACTGAGATGTTGCGTCAGCGCCATAGTTGAAGCCCCTAACGTTGCGGTCAGCAAGTCAGCTAACATCCGCCATGTGCCGTCTTTCAGTTGCGAGAAGCAGATCATAGAATGGTTGAAACTGTTTCCCCTAACGTTGCGCCACGGCGTGTGCTTCGTTTATACCTCGTGTCTTCTCATTAAAGTTTTATCTCGCGAATATGTTATTGCAATCCGCAGCGGGAGCGTTTCTATAAACTTAATTTAAACTTACGTTTTACACCGTGCTTTGTTTCCCTTATGAACATGCTTGTATGCTGAACTCGCTCCGTTCTCAATTGTTTAATTAATTTTTTGCTCTTCGCTGTTTGCGGCTGTTCCTCCATTTCCCCCTACTTCATTCTTTTATCTCGCGAATATGTTATTGCAATCCTTAACAGGAGCGTTTCAATAAACTGATTGAAAATAGTTTTGCATTTACCTTTTTAGTAAAAGGCGAGCTTTTAAGCCTGACAAATCAGCCCGTAAATGCACACGTTTAATTGGACATGTGTTAATATGTATGGTTACACAGTATTAAAAGACAGTGAACAACGTCAGTTACCTTTCTTCCCGCGTTTGATAAAAGGTGAGCTTTTAAGCCTCAGAAATCACCCCGTAAATGCACACGTTTAATTGCACATGTGTTAATATGTATGCTCACACAGTATTAAAAGACAGTCAAAAATTAACGTCATTTACCTTCGTTCCCCGCGTGTGACTCGTGCTGTAAATGTCTTCCTTGTTTTTAGTTCGCGTGATTACGTAGGAGGCGTGATGACGCGATACGTGACTCCGCCTCCTCCATTACAGTGTATGGACAAAAAATATGTTCCAGTTATGACCATTATGCTTTGAATTTCGAAATGAAACCTGCCTAACTTTTGTAAGTAAGCTGTAAGGAATGAGCCTGCCAAATTTCAGCCTTCCACCTACACGGGAAGTTGGAGAATTAGTGATGAGTGAGTCAGTCAGTCAGTGAGTGAGTGAGTGAGTGAGTCAGTGAGGGCTTTGCCTTTTATTATTATAGATATATGTATGTGTATGTATATATATATATGTATATATGTATGTGTATGTATGTGTATGTATATATATATATATGTATATATGTATGTGTATGTATGTATATATGTATGTATATATGTATATATATATATATGTATGTATATGTATATATATGTATGTATGTATGTGTATATATATATGTATATATGTATGTATATATATCTATACATATTAATAAAAGGCAAAGCCCTCACTGACTGATTGACTGACTCATTACTAATTCTCAAACTTCCCATGTAGGTGGAAGGCTGAATTTGGCAGGCTCATTCCTTACAGCTTACTTACAACGTTAGGCAGGTTTCATTTCGAAATTCTACGCGTAATGGTCATAACTGGAACCTGTTTTTTGTCCATATACTCTAATGTAGGAGGCGGAGTCACGTATCGCGTCATCACGCCTCCTACGTAATCACGTGAACTAAAAACAAGGAAGAGATTTACAGCACGAGTCAAATGCGGGAACGAAGGTAAATGACGTTAATTTTTGAGTGTCTTTTAATACTGTGTAAGCATACATATTAACACATGTGCAATTAAATGTGTGCATTTACGGGGTGATTTCTCAGGTTTAAAAGATCGCCTTTTATCAAACGCGGGAACAAAGGTAAATGACGTTGTTCACTGTCTTTTAATGCTGTGTAAGCATACATATTAACACATGTGCAATTAAACGTGTGCATTTACGGGGTGATTTCTCAGGCTTAAAAGCTCGCCTTTTACTAAAAAGGTAAATGCAAACTGTTTTCATTCTGAAGGGCACAAACCACGTTAGATTTCAGACGTTAAACGTGCAAAAATGTCAGTACACCAGATAAATAAGCGCAACATAATATCAGTTGTATTGTATGCTTACAATACATATAGAAATGTGTTAATCGTTAACTAATATTATGGGATGGTGTTTTTCGACTCGCGCCTTGATTTAAACGATTGCATTTCTTGGTGGGTTTGCGTAGCTTATTGTCAATATCTTTACACCTCTTTTTAAGACTTAATTTAAAAAGGTTTTCTTTTCTTCTTAATTAAAATTTAAAAGCAATACTTCACCGCTGCTAAGACCCTCTAGCGCTGACGTCCGAGGTTCGATTACCGTAAGCAAGTGCAGTGAGTGTGTACGCCTGATGAGCCAAGAATAAGGGGAAAGAGTGTCGCGTACTCTTTGCATTATTTGACAGTAAACTATTTTCAACCATTCTATGATCTGCTTCTCACAACTGAAGGCACCGTGGCTGATGTTACCTCACTTGCTGGCCAACCATAAGCGTTACCTGGTAGGTAACCAGCCACTCACTTCACTCCCTTATGGGAATCGAACCTCGGACGTCAGCACTACAGGCAAAGCCCCTAAAATTGCGCCACGGCGTGTGGTTCGTTTATTTTACAACATGTAGATCGGGGTAATTACATTCCGCGCCACGGCGTGTGGTTCGTTTATTTGACAACATGTAGATCGGGGTAATTACATTCCGCGCCACGGCATGTGGTTCGTTTATTTGACAACATGTAGATCGGGTAATTACATTCACGGCATATGTAGTCTGATTCACAATCTGATTGTATGGGTGGTTACCTACCAGGTAACGCTTATAGTTGGCCAGCAAGTCAGGTCGAAGTGATCACTCAAGTGAAGGCAGCTTCACAAAAAAACAGATCCTTAACAAACTGTTATTAGTATATTGTCCCTCAATTTAAAAAGGTTTTCTTTTCTTCTTAATAAAAATTTAAAAGCGGTACTTCGCCAGTGCGAAG
>NC_041398.2:68905747-68928247 GCF_900747795.2 Erpetoichthys calabaricus
GTTAGGATATAGTGGGTTGGATAATTGATGGATGGATAGTTTAACTTGAAAGACATCTTAGTTTGGCTGTGTATATCTGAAATTTAGTTGTCACCTTTTATAATGATTTTAAAGCCTTTTAAAGCCTGTTATCTCTAATTTAGAAATATTGCACAATTGTAGAAGTCTGAAGAGAAATTGCCAGAAAAAATTACAGTCAATAATACTAGAAGAGTAAGTAGAAAGGCAATTCCATGTATAGGTTGCAACAACCTGTCTATTTTAACTAACCCCTGGTATATATAAACATCATATTGCATTAAACAAAGGAAATAAAAAGATTGGGCAAAACTATAGGAGCATAAAAACAGATGTGCTCAAAATACACAGAAATTACAGTGTTGCAACACAAACCCTAATAGCAAACACTACAAAGAGAAATATGAAAATGACAGAGTCTGGCTTTTCCAAAATGATCTGAAGAGCTGACAGCCCTACCATACCCTATGACGATATAATGTGTCAGTCATCTTTGATTCCTTTAACAATGTAAGGTCACAAGACTAACAATACAAAATGAAAAATAAATGGCAGAAAGCAAAATACCTGACACTGTAATAATGAGACAGCAGTGTTGAATACAGTATCACCATGCTGCCCCAGGTACTCTGGTTTTCTGTCACAAAGATGTTCAGATTAATTTAATTGGTTATTCCAAATTGGTCCCTGTGTCGGAACGAGTGTGGGCTTGCGCTTTTTATTAAGCCCTGCATGAAATAGATCCCTGTCCAGGACGGGTTGCTACTATGCATCCAATGCTGCTGATATAGTCTTTGGCCCCCATGACCCTGAATTAGATTAATCAAGTTTGAAGATGATGATGATTATTTTTTATTGTCTTGATCTTACTTAGTTTATACCTTTTAAGAAAGATATTAAGGGGAGACGACTGTCTGGCACCTTTTATTTGGATTTTCCATGTGAGGTAATTGGTCATTGTCTCAACTGTAATTCATACAATTAACTTCTGAATATCACCATCTAGCAGATTGGAATAAATATTTTTTTCTTTAAGTTATTATATATCACTGTTATTTTTTCGTGTTGAAGTGATAAGGAGGCATATCTGCTAATTAAAGCTGTCAGTTAATAGATTACAAATTAGGTTGAAGTCAGTCAGAAATTTCTGTCCAAACATGGGTAGTAGGTATAAACCGATCCACACTTAGATTTTTTGGTTTTTACTTTTTGCATATTTTTAAAAAGAATATTTATTTTTCTAAATTATTTTCTTTCTGTTTATTGATGAAATTTTAAAACAATTGGTACACCCCCACGTTAGCCTCCGGAAACAGCATGCATATTCAGACATGTAGTAAATGATGTTTGTGGCATAGCACTGCATAATCCATGGTAGTGCGTGGAGATATTATAGACATTGGAAACAAATGCAGCAGAGCACAAACAAAAGAAGGAAAAACAGACATCAGAACAAAGTGGGGAAAAAGGGCAAAAATTTCTGTCAAGAAGGGATTAACTCCGGACAGTGAATTATATTTGATTCCATTGGAGGTGGTAATGGAGGACAGAGACTTTCTTTGTTTTTTTGGGTGGATGAGTTATAATTATTGATGAAATACTAATCGAGTGAAGCTAAAGATCAGGATGACTGTCTATTTCTGGGCAAATGATAAGTAAGTCATTCTCCTAATATGAGACAATTATGACAATTAATGTTATATTTATAAAAGAAACTTACAATGTACTCCTTAAATATTTGGACTCTGATACAGTTTTATTCATTTGTCTCTACCCTTTTTAATATAGCTTTTCAGCATCATTAAATCAAGGGTAATTAAATAAAAATTGATGAATTGTTAGGATTATGGTTTTTTTAAATAAACATATATATATAATTAAAAATGTATATAATTGTCTTTCTAATGTCCTATAACAGTTATGCCACTGTCCAAATATGTATGGACTTACTATTTTCAATTATTTTCTGTATTTTTAATTAAGCTGGTACTTCACAGTTTGATGTGCCAGGTTGCATGTCTTCTATTCACAGGAGAAGTTGCAGTCCTTAGCAGAATTTGTAAGTTCTAAGGTTGAAGGGAAGTAATTAAAAGGCAGGAGTATTTGAACGCCTCACAGGCCCATGTATCCCTCAGTTGGGAACTTGGGACCATTAATAAGGTCAAGCCTTGGCGCTCTGACAGTTTTACCTTGGACTGCAAAACTAAGCACTTTGTGATTCAGTCCATTGTGCATCTGCTTTTCATTTTTATTCTTGCTTCCTGATAAGTGCTGCTTGGTTTTGAAGTAGAATTGCTATAATAAATTTAACTCTGGATGCTTTTTAATTAAGCTTTAATTTGAGCAAAATGAAGTCCGGCACCTTTTTTTTTCTTTTTTCTTTTATTTTTTTTTCTTTTTAAAGAAATATCTGCTTTGGTCATTTTGTTTTTGAAAGAATAATAAAAGCTTGAGTGTCAGCTGAAAGCAGTAAGTAATATAGCCATATAATATAAAAACACATCTGATGTTATTATTATTATTTTAATTCCATTTCTTATGTAGAGCATTGGAAAGGCACTATATAAAGATAGATGGAAATTTATTTGTTCTCATGGGTAAATTTTATTATGACAAACAACAAACCCATTACAAATATACCCTGGAATGACTAAAAACTTCTGACTTGACATTCCCAGTCACAGCGAGGCATTTTGCTGTTGGTATATAGGAGCCCCAGTAGTGTTTCTTGACACATTTCTGCTGAAAAATTTGTTGGCTGAAAGTACTCCATTTTAGTGTGTCAGAGAAAGGATGTGCTGCATTTATCATAATGGCACCAAGTTTCATTTTAATTTTCTTCTTAGGTACAGGGGGTCCAGAGTGTGCCCCATAACTGAGCCTGCCTTTTTAATTAGCTTGTTGATTTTGTGGGCGTTTCTTGAAGTGATGTTACCATCCCACCACCCCACAGCATAGAAAATATATAAAATGCTTTATTATTTACTTTAATTAGACATCAAAGGGAATGGGCTGTCTTCTGAGCCCCCTGCCACTATGTACTGTACTGTGCCACTATGTACTGTACTGTGATGTAAGAGGAGTCTAAACACGCTGTATAACGTACAGTAGACCCCCTCGAAGTCGCGGTTCAGAGTTCGTGGCCTCAGTCATTCGCGGAATTGTTAGCAGAAACCGCAAATATCCTCCACAATTTTTATGGCTTTTTCGTGGCAATACTGTACTGTAGAGAGAACAGGAAGCAACTGTACAGGACAAACGGCTTGGGATGGTGCAAGTAGCCAATAGAATTTGAAACTGCAACTCCCAGCAGTCCCTGCAGTGACTCTGATTGGTCTTCTGCTGAGGGTGCTGGGGCTGTTGGGGTCAAAGGATGTCAGTGCGGCTTTTAAAAAGGGGGCCGGTGACCAAAAGCAAAAAAAAAGTTTTTGTAATTTGTGTGTCAAGTTCCTGTCTCTCTGCCTGCCTTCTGTTGGGTTATGTGTACTTATTCGTTTTGTCCTGGATTGTTTCATGTTTGGCGTCTGGATTGTCTGCTGTCTGCCTGTGTACATGAGGACTGTAAGTGGATTCATGGCCATCCTGCAAAGAAAAAAGCGCTCCTGAACCCGTCCACCCGTCTTCACCATTTCAGGAACTAGCGGTAGGACTATCTTTACATTCCCATTCAACATGCGGATCTCTGGACTATCTATTTTCATCATTACATTTCATTCTTTGCCGTTTTTCATGAACTTTTTCATAATTTACTGTGTGTGTTTTGTTGGTGCTTTGTTGTATTTAATGTGTAATCGCTGTAAGGGGAACAGGGGTGGTATCGTTGTTTTTATTTATTTTATTTGTTTTAATTACATTCTTTATTTGCTGTTTGATTACTGATTTGCTTTGTTTTTGTCTCTGTATGTGCGTGCGGGTCAGGCCAAGGCTGGGTGCATCCCTGGAATCTCCCCCATAAAAATAAATAAATCACCGTCTTCTCGACAGTGTGTATCTTAGCGGCACTGGACTGCTACACCGTTATTCATTTCTCCTTGCTGCTGACTGACTGTGATGCATCTCCAGCTGAGTGTTCTTGTGTTTTCCGTTTTGTTCCTCTTAACCCTTAAACCGCCACAAGCAGCTATAGTCATTTCCTAGTGCCATTTGTGAGCACGCAGGAGCTGATTAGGCAGTGCCGTACATTCGTTGAGCAGCCAGCTCATGACCACTGCAGGCACCTTGTGAGCAAGGGGGCTGAATGCAAGTTCCTGTCTCTACAGTCTCCTGTGTTTTGTGCAATTCTGTGACCCAAGCGTGACACCCTGCAGCCTCACTCTCCCTGGGATTGAGCCGCTGCACTAGCCTGCCAGCGTTTACCTTGTGCGCTTGCGTGCTGCTAGTTCAAGTGCAGTTGGCTCGGTGATTTACTGAATTTCATCCATGTCATCAGTTGCATCTTGTACATATTGTTCCAGTAGTTTTTAAAGTAGTTTTTACAGTTCATTAGCAGTGTGTAAAGTGATCAGTGTTGCAGTAATTGTGATGCTCTTTGCATGAAAAAAAATGTATTCTATTAAAATTTCACTTTTTCTTTGTGAATTGTGACGTTTACTTAAAGTGCAGCAAAAAAGTATTTGACATCCAGGGATGCATTAACCCCCGAGTATGTGGCAGTTTAAGGGTTAAAGCCCCAAGATGCCGCCAAAACGCCCTGCACCTTCTAAGGCTTCTGGCAATGAAAACACATTTACATGAATTACAGTACTGTACATAATAATAATAATAATTCTTTGCATTTATATAGCGCTTTTTCTCACTACTCAAAGCGCTCAGCAATTGCAGGTTAGGGGCCTTGCTCAAGGGCTCAACAGAGCAGAGTTCCTATTGGCATTTACGGGATTCGAACCGGCAACCTTCCGATTGCCAGTGCAGATCCCTAGCCTCAGAGCCACCACTCCGCCCCATACATATACATATACATATACATATACATATACATATACATATACAGCTACATATAGCAGTAACATCGGTATTTTACATTCTAGCACCGCGGGAGACATAGCAGTACAGTATACAGGTTTACCTTTACATTCTTTATTTTTAGGTAATGTATTAAGCGGAGTTTGAAATTAAATTAAAGTGTTCTGGGGGCATATCTAGGGTTTAAACTATAAAGGCATTTTTTTTTAACCACATCCAAAATTCGTGGTTTTTCACAATTCATGGGTGCTCTAGGAAAGTAACCCCCGCAAATTTTGGGGGTGTACTGTATATGTGTTTTATTTAAGTTCTGTTACTTGTTTTGTAAGGTGCTTAGTGGTGTTGCTCACTAAGAGAGGTGCTCTATTAAGCAAACATTGACTTGGATTCTAAATCATTCTGGGTAATTTTGCATACACTGTCAAGAGATGAGTTGATATTGTAGTTTAACTTCTTTATGGAAGGTAGAATAGGTGATTTATAGAGCATTGTTAGCTACTTTGAAACTGCACCATGCTGTGAAAAAGTATTTGCCTCCTTACTAATATCCTGTTTTTGCATATTTTAAATGAATGGCCTTTAGACAAAACACAATATTAGAGAAAGGGCATCTGAGTGAACACACAATGCAGTTTTTATATCACTTTATTCAAAGAACAAAGTTATCTAGCATTAGTATTGGTCATGTGAACAAATAATAACCTCCATTATTTCAATATTTGTTTGCAGCACCTTTAGCATCAATAATCTCAAGTACATGCTTCCTCAAATTTGATACATGTCTCTCATATTGGTGTTGAGGAATTTTAGCCCACTAAAGAACTGCTTTAATTGGTAAGTTTGGGTGAGTGACCTGCTCGTTTAATGTCCTGCCACAATTTCAGTATTGGGTTCTAGTCCAGATTTTACTAGTACGCTCCAAAATGTTTAGTTTGTTTCCTCTGGACCATTCAATTATGGACTTGCTTGTGTGTTTTGGGTCATTGCTCTGCTGCAAAACCTAGTTATATTTCATCTACAGATTACGTACAGATGACTGGATATTTTCCTTAAGAATATTCTGATAAAGTGAAGAATTCATGGTTCCCTCAATAATGGCAAGTCTTCCATATCACTATATCTATATAAATAAAAATGTAAATGTTAGTTTGTTCAAAACCCTAAATCTCCGAAAGTTCTTCACCGATTGCTTTGAAATTTTGACACAACGTTGCATTCGAATACGCGCGTGTTTTTATATACCTATATTATATAGATGTCACATCTATGACAGGTAAAAACATGCTTTTTTTGAAAAACAGCACCATCTGTTGGACGTAAAAGCAACACAGGTAAAAACATGCTTTTTTTTTGAAAAACAGCACCATCAGTTGGACGTAAAAGCAACACACACTATACTAAATATTTTACGATTCCATTTCAGTGTTTACGATCCATTTACGATTTTAACTTCGTTAAATCGATCAAATACATTTGTAAGTACGTGAATAAAGGCAGCAACATGGCAGTTTTTGGCGTGCAACCAGAAAGAAGTGATAGGAATGCGGTCATACATATCGATGAAATTGCACAGTATCAGGCTGGAAGATACATAAGCAGCAATGAAGCTGTATGGCAAATTCTTTCATTTCCCATACATGAACGAAGTCCAGCTGTTGTTCACTTAGCAGTACATCTAGAAAATGGACAACGCGTTTATTTCACAGCTGCAAATGTGCAACAAATACCCCTGAATCCACCGGCTACAACGTTTACTGCTTTCTTCAAGTTATGTCAAAATGACGCGTTTGCAAAAACACTGCTGTATTCGGAAGTGCCTACATATTACACATGGAATGCGAGTAGAAAATCATTTCAACGACGCAAACGAGGAGAGCGAGTCGACGGACAACCTGGCATATTCAAAGAAACTACGATAGGCAGACTGTACACCGTGCATCCCAATCAAGATGAATGCTTCTTTCTTCGCTTGCTGTTGGTAAATGTGCCCGGTCCAACGTCTTTCCAGCAATTGAGAATTGTCAACTGTGTTACACATGCCACTTTCCGCAGTGCATGTCAAGCTCTGAATTTATTGGAGTACGACTGACACTGGGATGTATGCATTAATGACACGTGCAACACGTCACATCCAAATCAAATTCATGCATTGTTTGCAATCATATTGACTGCCTGCTCTCCTTCATCTCCAACACAGTTATGGGAGAAATATAAATCGCACATAGCTGAAGATATTTTCCGTCGAATATGCAAGGAAAATTCAAATATAAACATGGATTTCACAGCAGAAATCTACAACGAAGTGTTGATAATGATGATTTGTGCTTAGAAATGGTGAACAAAGTTATCAATCAATTGGGAATGCCATCACCGAATCGATCTGCTGCTGCTTCGTTCAATGTAGAATTGCGTTGTGAACAAAATTACAACACGGGTGAGCTAACGCTTAAGCAAAATGGCATTTACCATCAAATAATACAAACTGTCAATAACAGGGTTGGAGAAATGTTCTTCTTAGATACACCAGGAGGAACTGGTAAAACGTTCCTAATTAGATTGATTCTGGCAGCAATTTGATCCCAAAATGACATAGCCTTAGCTCTTGCTTCGTCCAGAATAGCTGCAACATTGCTACCAGGTGGAAGAACTGCTCATTCTGCTTTGAAATTGCCATTGAACATGCAATTCATTGAAACTCCCACGTGCAACATTTCCAAAGCATCCGGCATGGGAAAAGTATTGCAGAAATGCAAACTTATTGTTTGTGATGAATGCACAATGGCGCACAAAAAATCGCTCGAGGCTCTTGATCGATCATTGCAAGATTTGCGTGTAAACGTCACACCATTCAGACGATGGAACAACAAAAAATACTGTATACCCACAAGCATTGTGAAATTAAACATATTAGAAACGTGTGCTTTCTCTTTTCTATTTAACCAGACTGAGCCACAGCAACGCATGGCCGGGTACAGCTAGTATATATATATAATATATATATATAATATTATATATATATATATATGTTGTACATGGCTGGGGGTCAGACCCGGCTGGGACGCCTGGAAGGACCAAGACGGGGCACATTTGTCCTCTGGGCCACGAGGGGGCAACCGCCCTGGAGTAGAAGAGGCCCACGGAAGGGGAGCAGGAAGGCTCAGGATCGTTGGGGCCTCTGTTCACCGCCAGGGGGCGCCCCGAGCCTCATGGAGTCCAGGACTTATGTACTTCCACCACACAGATGGAGGACGATCCTTCCAGGGTCACCCGGAGTGCTTCCGGGTGATCTTCTGACGCTTCCGCCACACCAGGATGTGACGTCAGGTAGAGCACCTGGAGCTCATCCGGGTGAGGATAAATGGGGCCGCCTCCCTCCTGTCATTGAGCTAGAGTCGGGAGCAGGACGAAGCTCCTGGAGAGAGAGGACAGGTGGCCCAGGGACGAGGAGAGAGAAAGCCCAGGAGAGAGGTGACTGGGGCTGAAGGCACTGTGAGTGGTGCGGGACTGTGAATTGAATAGTGTTGTTGTGTGGAGAAAAGAAATAAAGAAGTATTTTGGATAAAGATGTGGTCTCAGACTGGTGGTGTCCGGGCAACTATCACAATATATATATATATATATATATATATATATATATATATATATATAAAAAATCCAACTTCTAGATAGATAGATAGGATAGATAGATACTTTATTAATCCCAAGAGGAAATTCACTTAATTTCTGTCTGTTCGCCCACTTTTCACGAGAGAACTTCTTAACGAATTTAGATGGGGTTTTTTTCTATAATTTGCTTGAACATTTCGGTTGATTTTGCAACTTCTGTCATCACTCTTTATTATTATTATAGTTTGGTTGCGGCACCGATTTATTCGCGCAAATCCGAGAGACAGGCTGCTGGCCAAGTGGAGGGCGAGGCTGGACCTCTGGAGTAGGGAGCCGGGTGGGGCCGTCCTCACTCATGCACCAGTGTCCGTTCAAGTCACTCTACCTCTCGCCACGTGTTGGAGTGTACCTTGCCTCCGCTTAGCTAGCGATACCTGTTCAGCAGACAGTATAATCTAGAGATTGTTAAAGAGTAACATTTGACATTTTTGAGGGGGAGATCACAGGTACAGTACGTGCATTTTAGAGGGTACCTGCTCATTGGCAGAGATATAATGGCCACATGCTCTTCTCCCCCCATCGGGGACACTCTCCCATCAGAGCTGAACATGATCAGGTACAGTGGTAACGTTTGACATTTGAGCATACCTACATTCCACTTGGCCAGAGATACCTTGCCAACTTTTTACATTTTTCGCAAAGAGATCACAAGCTACATTCTTGCCCCTGATAGCAAAACCAAAAATATTGTATATCAAGAGGCCCTAAAATTATTACTTTTTTTTTATTAATTTATTTTTAAAGTTTGTTCTGTTTCACTACTATGCGGGCGAAGGTGCAGGGGACAGCTAGTATAATATAAAAAAAATAAAATACAGCTCTTTAGTCTGTGGATTAAAAGATTTTAGGGACTGAGCTTAAAGTAAATGATAGACTACTTTTGCATTCCTCGATGACAAGCATAGAATTCATCAGAGGAATGCTTTGCAGATATCTTTCTAATCTTTTTTATGAAGTGGAATGAATTATTGATCTCTGTAAATCTCAATTGTAATATATGCAAGGCATAAAACATTTTTTCAGAACTACAGTTTGACTTGAGAAATTATATCATGCCTGTGTGTTTTTATTGTTGGTTTGATATCCCTGATTGTAGGTGAATAATACAAATACAGTTCAGACGCAATACAAAAAAATGAAAATATTTTATTATGCCAAGGTAGCTTCAAATATGCAGGCAACAATACCCAATGTGGCAAGATGCATCTTATCAGCAGTCTCATTATATCAGCTAATTGATTACTTACATCCAGAAAACCATTCTTCCTTAAACTAGAGCTCTATAAAACCAAAAAAGGACTGTGTGGTATAGTGAGTCCGTGGCTTCAAAAGAAGGGCCAGTTTTAAATCCAGACAGCCGTGTCAGTCTCCATGGGCGTGATTACACGACAGCGGGGAGTTAATTAGGTAAATAGGGCGAGTCGCACCAGCCCGTGCATGTGTAATCGTTCTCAATTGCTTCATTGGCTTCCTGCAGCATGTGTTTAAGGTGCTGCGCCCACGGAGCTGTATAAGGATGGGCTGGCACAGGGGGATGGGGGGGAAAAATGGAGAGAAAAATCGAGAGAGAGAATGAGTTAGAAGAGAGGTTAAAGGACGTGAAGAGCAGTCTCGGGAGGACGATCTGGCCACCGGGAAAGGGAAGGTAGCATGAGCTGGGGGCCCCATGAAGAAGCGTAGGCTTTGGAGCTCTAGGGGCTGGTTCGCCCCACTGACTATTTTTGTGGAGTGGGGAGAGCATGGCAGATGACCTTCCTATGGATCCCAGGTTTGAGAAGGGAGACAGGAGGAGAGCTGACCTGGGACGGGCTGGCTGCCCAGTTTATAGGCAGCCAAGATGGGGGTCGAAAGAAAGGAGTTTGTGGCTGCTGAGTCTCTGCCGGCTACGCGAGTGACGGGTGAGCTAGGGAGATGAAGGAGGTGGGCTGAGATCGTGAGGAATTAATGACTGTATTTTAACCTCTGATTTTAATGAATGTATTTATTATGGTTTTTCCCCCCACGTTGCACTTGTTTTTTATGGATTTATGTCCTGTTTTTGAAACACTGCACAGTGGATACTTTTTGTTTTTGTTTTGGCTGTTTTTTAATAAAAGCACCTGAGCACTTTTCAACCATCCCTGGGCTACATGTGAGATTTGTCCCATTCGTCTGCTCATCTCGGTCATAACTATAACTATCGACGGTGTTGGGTTCTAGAGGCTCCCATATGTGAAGAGGGAGACTGGAGGAGGACCCGCATGGGTCACAGACTGACCTGTTTTTTTTTTTTTTTTAATTGTTGACCACTTACTTTTCTATTAAGGTTAATAGAAAAGTTCTTATTTGGCAATGGCTGATTAGAATGAGGTCTTTCAGGTTTTTATTTTCTTCAACTGGTTCACACAGGAGCATACTGGATGTCTTGTCACCTTCTGTACTTTGTCTATTGCCAGGCTTTCAGCTTCATTAAGGATGTGCCTTATAGTTTATCTCATTTGAAGTCCTTAGTTTTAGACAAATCATCCAGTTGAGGTAAGACAACACATTCAGAAAGTTTAATCTGGATTTTTTTATAGTTCATTCAATAACAATCTGAGTGAATTTTAAATAAATGAATAAATAGATAATTATTAAAATTAAAAATATGCTTTAACTTTCAACAGTTACCCAATTAGTACTTTTGATCCCCAACCACACTATTTTTCATGGAGATAACATGGGCTGCATTCCAATAAAGCCCTGCGGTGAGAAAACCTACACTTGCGTTGAGATTGAGTGTCTTTTAGCTGCTTTTTAAATTAAGAACTTGTGTACCAAAGCTTAGCAAAATGGTCAGTGCAAGTCTGTCCTTCAGTGGTTAATTATTGACCTACAGTATAATGGGCACCATGTGCTGGTACAAATTTATCTATACCTGTAAGTTGCTCACTAAATGGTGTCACAAGTGTGCACATGGGAGACGGTTTAAAAGCTCAAATAATGTTGTTTCCCAACTGAACCAGGAGTTGACTGAGTCATCTGATGCGTTATCCCTCTGTAAACCGGCCAAAGAACCCTCCGAGTAAGGCCACCTCTGGTCTGCAAATCCTGTCTCCTGATAACATTCCTTCCGCCTCCCAGAACCCTCCTCCTGATGGCCTCATTTCCAGTTCCAGTCCATGATATCCCACCACTTCCTGTCTACTCCATATAAACAGAATAGCCATCAAAATGTTAGTCAGTTCAGTCGTGGACTCCTGTCTGTAAAGACATGTTTATTTTTTTGCATGTATTTCAGTGTTAGGGCTGGCCATCCCCAAACCTTTTTCTGCCTCCAGTCTACTTTATTACATTGGCGTAGTCAGCAGGATCTGTGCCCAAGATGTCTGAAGAGCAGGACGTCATTACCATTTTCGACAATATGGCTGCAGAAATGCAGCACCTCAGAGTACAACTGCTTGCCATGTCAGAGGCATGGGCTCAATTTTGCATCGCTATCCAACATAATTGTTCATGGGCTACCTCCCAGGTACTTATACTTCTACAGAGAACGACAATATAGAGTCGTATCTCCTCATCTATAAATGTACAGCCATTAGGATTCACTGGGAGAAGGTGGAGTGGGCTAACATTTTAGCATCATTCCTGAAGGGAGAAGCACAATGGACCTATTATGACCTTGGTGAACATGCTGCTGCTAACTATGATACCTTGAAGGCCGAGATCCTCAAAAGGTACAGTGTATCTTTGAATCAGCAGGCAAGGCTGTGCCATAAGTGGCAGTTTGACCCTGGGCGGCCCCCTCGTCCTCAGTCGTATGGTCTTTGGGGTGGAGTGAAATGCTGGTTGAGGCCAGGCATCAATGACGCAAAGCAAGTCATAGAACAAGTGGCTGGCAACTTATTGGTAAACACTTTCCTCGATGTCCTTACCCAGCTGGTCCGCAGACAAGCATATAAGAACATGGATGCTCTTATTGACACCTTAGAGAGGCGTAGACAGGTGGCCCAAGCCAAGCGTCCCGAAATGTCTGTGTGCCATTCCTGACAGGGACGTGTCAATACACAAGGGTCTACCCGTTGTGATTTAGAGCCTACAGTCCATACCAAGGAGAAGCCTGTGGCTCACCTGCACTGTTTCAGGTGTGGTGAGGCTGGGTACACCATCCCCACTTGTCCTTAACTCGACAAGCCAATGGATTGCATCTGGGCTAAGGGAATAAGTTACTGTGCTGTCGCTAACCCCTCATCTTTTCCTTGCACGGGAATGGTGGTGGTAAATGAACACAAGGTTTCCACTGTCATAGATACTGGCAGCCACATATCAATTGTAGCTCACAGTTACATGTTACGACAGCACTTGAATATGGGAAAGACCAGTCTAACCTGCATCCATGGTGAAACATGATGGTATTGCTCCGCCACCTGCATTATTAGCAATGAAGACTCCATAAGGGCCTTAGAGGTGGCAGTGCTGTGAAATCCACCCTTTCCCATCATATTAGGTTGAGACTTATCTGAAATTAAACCGGTTCTACACGCCCCAATACCGTAAAATCTTTGGCCCTGGTAATGGAAAGGAAAATCTGCTCCAGTGGCAATGTGACAGTTCTCCCATTTAAATAGATTTTGGAACCCAAAAAAACTTTTTGCCTTATCAATAAAAAATGTAGTGCAATTATTATTTTATCCAAAAGAAACATGCAACCTTAATGCTTTGCACAATTTGACTGTGACTGTCCAGGTTGGCTTCACAAACCCTGGGTTCTTCCAGGAGCCACTTGAACCTGAAACTGTCAATAACATACCTGTGGATTTACCTAGCAAAAGAGGACACTCACAATAAGCAAGGGGTTGGTGCAAAGTGTTTGGTGCTTTTATTTAAAACCATGCAAAGCACCAGCCACATATAAATTGAATTACTTCTTTTTCTTCGGTTTTATTCTTGAATAAAAGCATGCTTGTCTTGTTTCACCTTTTGTTAAGGTGTTTCTTGGATATCTGGGCTTCAGTCTCCCCAGATCCTAGACTTCACATCAAAATTATGTAATTATTGCTATAACATATGAAAACATTTTCTATTTTAGCCGTATGTTCAGCATTTCTTGCCTCGCATTTCCTCTGTCATTCTGTATTAACACAGATCGTTTTAGACATGGAACATACATGAAATGTATTTATTTCAAATCACAGTATTTAATTACATATATAATTCCTTACAAATGCAGATAAACACTTCAACACAGACTTTAATTGTGAGGATTGCAGCAGGGCTATGCCTTCATCTAACTGAATGGTTTGTAACAGGCTGCGTTCTGCCAAACCATACATTTGCAAAACAAAAACGGTCACTTAGTGCAGTGATAAGGAGCTACGAGCTTCTTGCCGTTTGTCAGGAGTATTTAAGGATGTCAGGGACAAAGAAAAAAATCGTAAGCTTCAGAGATTCTAGTGTTAACTGTCCTTCTTTCAGTTCCCTTTTTATCCCCCTCTCTACCGTGCAGTCTTCCTTTATATAGCCAATTGGGTACATGTGCTGCCATCCTCCTGCTCCGAGGTGTGAATGAAGCACCTGACTGACACTTTACATTTGCACCCGAATATGGGATCAGCCAAGCACCCCAATCAACCTCAGAGTGGTACGTGCATGCTCACATGAGCACCTGCAACCGCTTGGAGCCTACACAATCTAGGACTCATGATTATTTAAAATCGCACTTTGCCACGGACCTTTCATCACATTGACACATTTACTTTATGCTGTCAGAATCATGCAGCTGAGCAGTGTGTCTTTCTTTTGACTCATATTGACTCACTGCACTTTTGCTCCCATAAAACATTTAGACATGAGTGGCCTGTGATATACTACAAGTTAAGTGCAAAGTTCCCCATGCAACAAACTAATGACACAAAATCTTTCGACAAAGGTGTTACAAGGCTTGGAAAACAAAACTGAGTTGAATATAATCACACGCGTAGCATAAACAAGCTGGGTAATTTTTTCCTGATGTATAGACTCGGATGTATAGACTCGGAGAATGAAGGGAAAAATAATACAGGAACCATTTGGGATGATTGACTGTTTTAAATGTTACTTTGATTACCCTTCATTTCAGCCTGGGACTAGAATGGGAATAAGTTATCTCACAGATGGCATATGCCATAATTGGTGACAGCTTCACCAGTTTAGAACATTCCACTTGGTTATTTGAAGATGGAAGGTACATACATAATCATGGGTTACTGCCATCCAGGGTGTTCGATGCAGATTATCCCATGTGGTTTTAAAACAATTTCTTTTAACTTCTTATAGCTTTGCAGTGGATGTACTACACTTGAGTCTTCAGCACAAGGACTGTTTAAATATTTCAAACACAGAGTACATTGCAGTTATTAGCTGGTGCCTCAGGCTATCACATTTCCAATGAGAAATCAGTTTATGGCTAGCACTCAGGTGCCTTTGTTCTTTTGCATTTTTCATGTCAGAATTCATCTGCCATGTAATGAACATATTAACGTCTTAGCCATCAAAGTCGAATACGTGGTAGCCATTGTAATTTGGGAGCAGATAAACTTAAAAAGAAATGTTCTGTATTTGTCTATTATTTATTGCTTTGCCTTACAAATAATCCTCAATATTTATGTATTTATAAAAGAGTGCTTCAAGGGTACCATGAATATCAATGTAAACGTAATTAAATATGTAAAATTAAACAATAGCTTCACACAAAACAGGCTCTGTAAAGTATGTTTATTGTCAGAATTGTTTCAACAACATGCTGTTCAAAAGTCATCATGCATATTTTGACAACTTTTCATTACGGTTTCCCAACAGTTAATTGATTCTCTTATCTAAAATGTGTTTAATCATCTCTGGACAGTTGCATCACTCCAATCATTCAGAGTCCTAGGTTCACATGTTGTATATTCTATCTGAATTTGACTGGGCTTTTGCTTGCACGACTCCTGCCCCCATACCCGTTAGGTTTACTGAGTATAAGCTATAGTAGGCTTGTGCCACATTTAGAGTTGGTCAGTTTTTTGCACCTGATTCTACCAAAGTGGACTCTAGTTCCTTGTGTCCTTAAGGATGAATTATGAAAGTAAAACAAGTAGATGAATAGATAGATTACTACTTCCTGAGATAATGTACACATTGGTATTCATACCTGTGGAAGTTTTAACAAATTTATTATTATACATCGTTGAATCACAGTGGATTTAATTTGTTTTTAGTTTTTTTTTTTGACACTGATCAACATGAACATACTCTTTAACTCTTTTAGGGCGGATGTCGACTTTTGTCGACAGGAGGGGTTGAAGGCGAATGTCGACAAAAGTCGACATCCAGGGATAAAGGGCGACAATTAGCTGTTAATGGCGACAAATCTCACTGTCACGTCACAGGCATTCCCTCTGTGCTTGGAGGAATGCTAGACTCGACTCGGCAAATAAACATTGCGTGTGCGTGAGTTGCGAAATGTAAACAAAGGCAAGATGGCACCGACATGTGAAAAGGCAGCGAAGCAAGTGCAGAAAAGAAAACACTTGGCAGACGTTGTTTTGCGCATTACCGCGGAGTCGGACTCTTGATTTTTCAGAATCGGACTTTATTGGCAGTGATCAGGAGATCGAGCAAGAGAGTTAGAAGCAGGCATCAGCTGATCAGACACCAGCCGATACCGCACGAGCGGATCTGCTGCCAGTTGAGTGCCTTCGCGCAGCCGATGCATCTACGGCAAGGTTCGCATGGGATAAATACACATACATTGATCCGTTGAGAGCCGATATGGCTTCCGGAGTTTACAAGACGGCATGGCTTGCTTTTGGACACGACAGATCACCAGCTGCTGTACTTCAGGCTGCTCTCTCCTGATGCTGCTTTTCAGCTACTGTCAGACGAGACAAACAGGTAGGCAGAGATATTTTTTGAATCGTGGGCTGCGTTTGCATCGCATTCTCGTTATTCAAAGTGGAAACCCACAACGAAAGACGAGATGAAGCGTGCTGTGGCACACGATGGCAAATGGGTGACTTGTCTCTCTACAGTACACACTAACAATACATGTTAGAAAATGCAGCAACAGACAATTGAAAAATAGGCATCAAAACAACACATAGAGAATTCAGGCTCATACAACATACAAGACAGTAACATTTGTCAAAAGTAAATATTTTTTGTTGATTTGATATGTTAAACAATTGCTTTGTGTTCTTTTTTAAAAAATGTTAGTTTTTGGAAAAATATTCAGCCCTGGGAGAAAAGAAACAAAAAACAAATTAGCCCTAAAAGAGTTAACACTAGAATCCCTGAAGCCTAAGAAAAGAGTCATAATCCCTGGCCACCTTAAATTCCTTTGCACCTCTCCATCAGTGTCTTTTGTTTTACAAATGTATCGCTCAGCACAAGCAGCCTGCTATTCAATCCCCCGCCAACGGAGCTTATGTCAGTTGCTAAATTCTTATAGCTCAAGTGTGTTTATGTGGGTGTGAGGTGCCTGGAGTTGTGTAGGGTAAATAATATATTGTTATTTGGAATACATACATTCTATGTGTGTTCCTTGTCTACAATGTTCTGTGTAAATGTGGGATGACTGGAAATTTTGGGTACTACAACGCTCCCAGTCATACACAACATATACATGTATACGTATTAGTGTGTACACACACAGGGATGGGCAAAAGTGGGTTTACAGTTGTGAGTATGCATGGCTGGCAATTTCAGCACTTATGCGATTGTACCTAAGTGCACTGTGCCACTATGACATTCTTTTGAGTGAGTAAAGTTAATAAGCTGTTGTAATAATCATAACCTGCATATCTTTTTCCTTAAGAACAACTGTAAACCTACTTTAGCCAACCCCCTGTATGCTGTATATATATATGTGTATGTATATATATGTGTGTATGTATATATGTATGTATGTATGTATGAATGTATATATATGTATATATATACAGTGATCCCTCGCTATATCGCGCTTCGCCTTTCGCGGCTTCACTCCATCGCGGATTTTATATGTAAGCATATTTAAATATATATCGCGGATATTTTGCTGGTTCACGGATTTCTGCAGACAATGGGTCTTTTAATTTATGGTACATGTTTCCTCAGTTGGTTTGCCCAGTTGATTTCATACAAGGGACGCTATTGGCAGATGGCTGAGAAGCTACCCAGCTTACTTTTCTCTCTCTCTTGCGCTGACTTTCTCTGATCCTGACGTAGGGGGATTGAGCAGGGGGGCTGTTCGCACACCTAGACGATACGGACGCTCGTCTAAAAATGCTGAAAGATTATCTTCACGTTGCTATCTTTTGTGCAGCTGCTTCCTGAAATGACATGCTGCACGGTGCTTCGCATACTTAAAAGCTCGAAGGGCACGTATTGATTTTTGATTGAAAAACAAACTCTGTCTCTCTCTATCTCTCTCTCTCTCTCTCTCTCTCGCTGCTCCTGACGGAGGGGGTGTGAGCTGCCAACAGCCCTATTGATTTGTTTGCTCTTCTCTATCTCTCTGACATCTGCTCCTGACGGGCACTCCTTTGAAGAGGAAGATATGTTTGCATTCTTTTAATTGTGAGACGGAACTGTCATCTCTGTCTTGTCATGGAGCACAGTTTAAACTTTTGAAAAAGAGACAAATGTTTGTTTGCAGTGTTTGAATAACGTTCTTGTCTCTCTACAACCTCCTGTGTTTCTGCGCAAATCTGTGACCCAAGCATGACAATATAAAAATAACCATATAAACATATGGTTTCTACTTCGCGGATTTTCTTATTTCGCGGGTGGCTCTGGAACGCAACCCCCGCGATGGAGGAGGGATTACCGTATATGTATATCCATCCATTTTCCAACCCACTGAATCCGAACACAGGGTCACGGGGGTCTGCTGGAGCCAATCCCAGCCAACACAGGGCACAAGGCAGGAACCAATCCCGGGCAGGGTGCCAACCCACTGCAGTATATATGTATGTATATACAGTATGTATGTATATATATATATGTATATATGTATGTATATACAGTATGTATGTATATATATATATATATGTATATATGTATGTGTATGTATATATATATATATATGTACTAGCAAAATACCCGCGCTTCGCAGCGGAGAAGTAGTGTGTTAAAGAGGTTATGAAAAAGTAAAGGAAACATTTTAAAAATAACGTAACATGATTGTCAATGTAATTGTGTTGTCATTGTTATGAGTGTTGCTGTCATATATATATACATATACACATATACACACACATATACACACATATACAGATATATTATATATACATATACACATATATTTTTTATATATATATATTTTATTTATATATATATATATATATATATATATATATATATATATATACATACACATACATACATACATATACACACATAGATGCACTTACAATACATAGAAATCAATATAAACAACATTAACATCATTATCATATGAGAATATGAAGTAATATATAAGAAGCACATTTCATATAAATATAAATTATTAAACAGTAAAATCTTCTTCTATAATTTGCTACCGTGGCTTTTCGTTGGTCTGTCCAGGGTTTTAAATCACATGTAGCTTGCAAACCATTTCACGTATTGACTTGAAATGTGGTACACATATAATACGTCACGTCTGCTATCCGCTTTATGGGTGATGAATGTATTACTCTTTTTATGTTTATTTTATTTTAGAATCAACTCCTATCTGCGCACACCAGGGCGGCCGTGGGCAGATGCGTATGGTGTATTCAGTCCATGTTATCGTGCATTGCGCTGCCACTGGTATTTTGATAAAAGAATTTGAACAATATATAAGAAGCGTATAAATTATTAAACAGTAAAACATTAACATTTAAGAAGTAAAGTTACATTGAGTACTACTGCAGTGCCTTTGGGTATACCTCATTTTTTCTTTGCCCATTACATGCTTAAATGTATAAATTTTTTGGTGTACCTATCCGAGAAGACGCGACATATAACCGACCGTGGGAGAAGCATGGATTTTAAACACGCGTTGAGTTCATCTGCTGGTCTCCCTCGTGGAATAACTGGTAATGTTTGACTAAAATCTACAGCGAGTAAAACGACATTACCTCCTTTTTTTTGTTTTACGATCTCTGAGATCTTGCTTTTTTCGGTTCAAGGCTTCATAAGCTCTTTTATGTTCAATGTTGTACTTAATAAGTACTAATTATCCCAAACCATCATCTTTGAATGTTGCAAGACTTTCGCCTTGTATGTAGATCGGGGTAATTACATTCATTGCATTCCTAGTCTGAATCACAATCTGATTGTATGGGTGGTTACCTGGCACTGAAGGGTTGCCACCCGTCCTTTAAAATACGGAATCGTGCCGCGTTTGAGAATGAAATTGCGCGTCCCGTTTTGAATCAATACTGGACGGGATTTATCCCGTATTTTTTCTATAATTTTTTTTTTAAAGCAGCGTCTCATGCAAATCATCCCACACGCATTTTATGAAGATGCCTCCTTTCCTACTTTTGATTGGGTAATACTTGATGTCATCGTTAGTTTGATTGGTGTTTTTAACTGTCCAGTGAGGAGGGCGTGTCTTTTAAGTACAGTCTGCAAAGTGTTGGCACTGAGATGTTGCGTCAGCGCCATAGTTGAAGCCCCTAACGTTGCGGTCAGCAAGTCAGCTAACATCCGCCATGTGCCGTCTTTCAGTTGCGAGAAGCAGATCATAGAATGGTTGAAACTGTTTCCCCTAACGTTGCGCCACGGCGTGTGCTTCGTTTATACCTCGTGTCTTCTCATTAAAGTTTTATCTTGCGAATATGTTATTGCAATCCACAGCGGGAGCGTTTCTATAAACTTAATTTAAACTTACGTTTTACACCGTGCTTTGTTTCCCTTATGAACATGCTTGTATGCTGAACTCGCTCCGTTCTCAATTGTTTAATTAATTTTTTGCTCTTCGCTGTTTGCGGCTGTTCCTCCATTTCCCCCTACTTCATTCTTTTATCTCGCGAATATGTTATTGCAATCCTTAACAGGAGCGTTTCAATAAACTGATTGAAAATAGTTTTGCATTTACCTTTTTAGTAAAAGGCGAGCTTTTAAGCCTGACAAATCAGCCCGTAAATGCACACGTTTAATTGGACATGTGTTAATATGTATGGTTACACAGTATTAAAAGACAGTGAACAACGTCAGTTACCTTTCTTCCCGCGTTTGATAAAAGGTGAGCTTTTAAGCCTCAGAAATCACCCCGTAAATGCACACGTTTAATTGCACATGTGTTAATATGTATGCTCACACAGTATTAAAAGACAGTCAAAAATTAACGTCATTTACCTTCGTTCCCGCGTGTGACTCGTGCTGTAAATGTCTTCCTTGTTTTTAGTTCACGTGATTACGTAGGAGGCGTGATGACGCGATACGTGACTCCGCCTCCTCCATTACAGTGTATGGACAAAAAATATGTTCCAGTTATGACCATTATGCTTTGAATTTCGAAATGAAACCTGCCTAACTTTTGTAAGTAAGCTGTAAGGAATGAGCCTGCCAAATTTCAGCCTTCCACCTACACGGGAAGTTGGAGAATTAGTGATGAGTGAGTCAGTCAGTCAGTGAGTGAGTGAGTGAGTGAGTCAGTGAGGGCTTTGCCTTTTATTATTATAGATATATGTATGTGTATGTATATATATATATGTATATATGTATGTGTATGTATGTGTATGTATATATATATATATGTATATATGTATGTGTATGTATGTATATATGTATGTATATATGTATATATATATATATGTATGTATATGTATATATATGTATGTATGTATGTGTATATATATATGTATATATGTATGTATATATATCTATACATATTAATAAAAGGCAAAGCCCTCACTGACTGATTGACTGACTCATTACTAATTCTCAAACTTCCCATGTAGGTGGAAGGCTGAAATTTGGCAGGCTCATTCCTTACAGCTTACTTACAAACGTTAGGCAGGTTTCATTTCGAAATTCTACGCGTAATGGTCATAACTGGAACCTGTTTTTTGTCCATATACTCTAATGTAGGAGGCGGAGTCACGTATCGCGTCATCACGCCTCCTACGTAATCACGTGAACTAAAAACAAGGAAGAGATTTACAGCACGAGTCAAATGCGGGAACGAAGGTAAATGACGTTAATTTTTGAGTGTCTTTTAATACTGTGTAAGCATACATATTAACACATGTGCAATTAAATGTGTGCATTTACGGGGTGATTTCTCAGGTTTAAAAGATCGCCTTTTATCAAACGCGGGAACAAAGGTAAATGACGTTGTTCACTGTCTTTTAATGCTGTGTAAGCATACATATTAACACATGTGCAATTAAACGTGTGCATTTACGGGGTGATTTCTCAGGCTTAAAAGCTCGCCTTTTACTAAAAAGGTAAATGCAAACTGTTTTCATTCTGAAGGGCACAAACCACGTTAGATTTCAGACGTTAAACGTGCAAAAATGTCAGTACACCAGATAAATAAGCGCAACATAATATCAGTTGTATTGTATGCTTACAATACATATAGAAATGTGTTAATCGTTAACTAATATTATGGGATGGTGTTTTTCGACTCGCGCCTTGATTTAAACGATTGCATTTCTTGGTGGGTTTGCGTAGCTTATTGTCAATATCTTTACACCTCTTTTTAAGACTTAATTTAAAAAGGTTTTCTTTTCTTCTTAATTAAAATTTAAAAGCAATACTTCACCGCTGCTAAGACCCTCTAGCGCTGACGTCCGAGGTTCGATTACCGTAAGCAAGTGCAGTGAGTGTGTACGCCTGATGAGCCAAGAATAAGGGGGAAAGAGTGTCGCGTACTCTTTGCATTATTTGACAGTAAACTATTTTCAACCATTCTAT